>NW_022680988.1:0-50887 GCF_009764315.1 Trachypithecus francoisi | reverse complement strand
TAAAATGGAATGGAATATGGAATGAAATAGAATGGGATGCAAAATGGAATGGAATGCAATATTGAGCGAAATGGAACGGAAGGAAATATAATGCAATATGGAATGGAATAGAATGGAATAAGGAATGGAAGCGAATATGGATTCGGATGGAATGGAATTTAATGGATTGGAATGGAATGCACTATGGAACGGAATGCAATGGAATGAAATGGAATGGAATGGAATGGAATATAGAATGGAATATGCAATGGAAAGGAATGGAATGGAATAGAATTGAATGGAATGGAATGGAATATGGAATGGACTTGAATACGGAACGGAATGGAAGTTAATGGATGGAATGGAATATGGAAGGGAATAGAATGGAATGGAATATGAAGGGAAGTCAATATGGAATGCAAATTAATGGAATGGAATGGAAGTGACTGAAATATGAAATGGAATAGAAAGGAATGGAATAGAATATGGAAAGGATGGAAATGAAATGGAAAGGAAAGTAACATGGAATGAATGGAATGGAATAGAATGGAATGGAGGGGAACGGAATACGGAATGAAATGGAATATGGAATGGAACGGAATGCAATGGAATGGAATGGAATTAAATGGAATATGGAATGGAGAGTGGAGTATCGAATGAAATGGAATACGGAATGGAAAGGAATGGAAAGAAATGGAATGGAATAAAATATGGAATGGAATGGAATGGAATATGGAATGGAATGGAATGGAATATGAAATGGAACCTAATATGTAATGGAACGGAATATGGAATGGAATGGAATGGAATGTAGTTAAATGGTAGGGAATGGATATGGAATGGAATGAAATGGATTGAATGGATTCGTATATGGAATGGAAGGGAATATGGAAGGAATATAGAATGAAATGGGATAGGGAATGGAATTAAATCTAACAGAACGGAAAGGAAATGGAACGGAATACGAAATGAAATGGAAGGGAACGGAATGGAATGTAATGCAATGGAATATGGAATGGGATGGAAAATGGAATGGAATAGAATGGAATGGAATATGGAATGGAATGGAATATGGAATGGAATAGAATATGGAATGGAATGCAAAATGGAGTGGAATGGAATGTAATGGAATGTAACGGAATATGAATGGACTGGAATATTGAATGGAATGGAATAGAATATAATATGGAGTGGAATGGAATGGAATAAGAATGGAATTGAATGGAATGCAACATAATCCATATGGAATGGAATGTAATATGGAATGGAATGGAATGGAATGAAACAGAATGCAACGAAATGGAATGGAATGCAATGGAATATGGATGCAATGCAATATGGAATGGAATGAAATGGAATGGAATAGAATATGGAATGTTGAAGGAATGGAATATAATAGAATGAAATTAAATGAAATATGGAATGGAATGGAATATCGAATGTAATGCAAAGGAATGGAATCCAATATGAAATGGAATGGAATATGGAATTAATGGAATGGAGTAGGGAATGGAATGGAATTCGGATGGAATGGTATTGAATAGAATGGAAACGGAATGGAATCGAATGCGGAATGGAATGGAATACGGAATGGAATGGAAAATGAAATGGATTGGAATATGGAATGGAATGGAATTAGGAACGGAATGCGATATGGAATGGAATAGAACGGAAGGGAATGGAATGGAAAGGAATGGAATGGAATATGAAATGGAAAGGATTGGAATATGGAATCGATTGGAATATTGAATGGCATGGCATATGGAATAGAATGGAATGGAAAGGAATGCAATGTAATACAGAATGTAATCTATAATGAAATGGAATATGGAATGGAATAAAATGGAACAGAACAGAACGAAATGGAACGGAATATGAAATGGAATGGAAGGGAACGGAATGGATGGAATGCAATTGAATATGGAATGGGATGCAAAATTGAAAGGAATAGATGGAATGGAATGAAATGGATATGGAATGGAATGGAATATGGAAAGATAGGGAATGGAATTGGAATATGGAATTAAATGGAATATGGAATGAAATGGAATGGAGAGGGGCGGAGCAAGATGGCCGAATAGGAACAGATCCAGTCTCCAACTCCCAGCGCGAGCGACACAGAAGACCGGTGATTTCTGCATTTTCTTTTCTTTTTTTTTTTTTTTGAGACGGAGTCTCGCTCTGCCGCCCAGGCTGGAGTGCAGTGGCGGGTCTCAGCTCACTGCAAGCTCCGCCTCCTGGGTTCACGCCATTCTCCTGCCTCAGCCTCCCAAGCAGCTGGGACTACAGGTGCCCGCCATGTCGCCGGCTAGTTTTTTGTATTTTTTAGTAGAGACGGGGTTTCACCATGTTAGCCAGGATGGTCTCTATCTCCTGACCTCGTGATCCGCCCGTCTCGGCCTCCAAAGTGCTGGGATTACAGGCTTGAGCCACGCGCCCGGCGATTTCTGCATTTTCAACTGAGGTACTGGGGTCATCTCACTAGGGAGGTGCCGGACAATAGGTGCTGGTCAGCTGCTGCAGTCTGACCAGCGATAGCTGAAGCAGGACGATGCATCGCCTCACATGGAAGCGCAAGGGGCAAGGAAATCCGTTTTCCTAGCCAGGGGAACTGAGACACACAACACCTGGAAATTCGGGTAACTCCCACCCCAATATTGCGCTTTAAGGAAATAGGCACACCAGGAGAAAATATCCCACACCTGGCCGGGAGGGTCCCACGCCCACAGAGCCTCCCTCACTGCTAACTCAGCAGTCTGCCATGATCTATCCGCAAGGCAGCAGCAAGGCTGGGGGAGGGGCGACCGCCACTGCTGAGGCTTCAGTAGCTAAATAAAGCCGCTGGGAAGCACGAACGGTGGAGCTCACAGCAGCTCAAGGAAGCCTGCCTGTCTCTGTAGACTCCACCTCTGGGGACAGCCCACAGCTGAAGTCCAATAGGGAAAGCAGCGGGGGCGGTGCAGACTCGAACGACTCGTCTGCTGGCAGCTTTGGGGAGAGCCGTGGATCTCCCAACGCGGAGGCTGAGATCCGAGAACGGACAGACTGCCTGCTCAGGTGGGTCCCTGACCCCTGAGTAGCCTAGCTGGGAGACATGCCCCACTAGGGGCAGTCTGACACCCCACACCTCACAGGATGGAGTCACGCCTGAGAGGAAACTTCCAAAGGAAGAATCAGACAGGTACACTCGCTGTTCAGCAATATTCTATCTTCGGCAACCTCTGCTGCTGATACCCAGGCAAACAGAGTCTGGAGTGGACCACAAGCAATCTCCAACAGACCAACAGACAGTCCTTCTGACTGTCAGACGGAAAACTATCAAACAGGAAGGACACCTATACCAAAACCCCATCAGTACGTCACCATCATCAAAGACCAGAGACAGATAAAACCACAAAGATGGGGAAAAAGCAGGGCAGAAAAGCTGGAAATTCAAAAAATAAGAGCGCATCTCCCCTGCAAAGGAACGCAGCCATCACCAGCAACGGATCAAAGCTGGTCAGAGAATGACCTTGACGAGATGAGAGAAGATGGTTTCAGTCCATCAAAGCACTGCTCAGTGAAATAAAAGAGGACACAAACAAATGGAAGAACACACCATGCTCATGGATAGGAAGAATCAATATCATGAAAATGGCCATACTGCCCAAGGTTATTTATAGATTCAATGCAATCCCCATCAAGCTACCAATGACTTTCTTCACAGAATTGGAAAAAACTGCTTTAAAGTTCATATGAAACAAAAAAGAGCCCGCATTGCCAAGACAATCCTAAGTCAAAAGGACAAAGCTGGAGGCGTCACGCTACCTGACTTCAAACAATACTACAAGGCTATAGTAACCTAAACAGCATGGTACTGGTACCACAACAGAGATATAGACCAATGGAACAGAACAGAGTCCTCAGAAATAATACCACACATCTACAGCCATCTGATCTTTGACAAACCTGAGAGAAACAAGAAATGGGGAAAGGATTCCCTATTTAATAAATGGTGCTGGGAAAATTGGCTAGCCATAAGTAGAAAGCTGAAACTGGATCCTTTCCTTACCCCTTATACGAAGATAATTCAAGATGGATTAGAGACTTAAATGTTAGACCTAATACCATAAAAACCCTAGAAGAAAATCTAGGTAGTACCATTCAGGACATAGGCATGGGCAAGGACTTCATGTCTAAATCACCAAAAGCAACGGCAGCAAAAGCCAAAATTGACAAATGGGATCTAATTAAACTAAAGAGCTTTTGCACAGCAAAAGACACTACCATCAGAGTGAACAGGCAACCTACAGAATGGGAGAAAATTTTTGCAACCTACTCATCTGACAAAGGCTAATATCCAGAATCTACAAAGAACTCAAACAAATATACAAGAAAAAAACAAACAACCCCATCAAAAAGTAGGGAAAGGATATGAACAGACATTTCTCAAAAGAAGACATCCATACAGCCAACAGACACATGAAAAAATGCTCATCATCATCGCCATCAGAGAAATGCAAATCAAAACCACAATGAGATACCATCTCACACCAGTCAGAATGGCAATCATTAAGAAGTCAAGAAACAACAGGTGTTGGAGAGGATGTGGAGAAATAGGAACACTTTTACACTGTTGGTGGGATTGTAAACTAGTTCAACCATTATGGAAAACAGTATGGCGATTCCTCAAGGATCTAGAACTAGATGTACCATATGACCAGCCATCCACTACTGGGTATATACCCAAAGGATTATAAATTACTCTACACAAAGACACATGCACACGTATGTTATTGCGGCACTATTCACAATAGCAAAGACTTGAATCAACCCAAATGCCATCTGTGACAGACTGGATTAAGAAAATGTGGCACATATACACCATGGAATACTATGCAGCCATCAAAAAGGATGAATTTACGTCCTTTGTAGGGACATGGATGCAGCTGGAAACCATCATTCTTAGCAAACTATCACAAGAAGAGAAAACCAAACACCGCATGTTGTCACTCATAGGTGGGAACTGAACAATGAGATCACTTGGACTCGGGAAGGGGAACATCACACACTGGGCCTATCGGGGGAGGGGGGAGGAGGGAGGGATTGCATTGGGCCTTATACATGATATAAACGTTATGCACATGTACCCTAGAACTTAAAGTATAATAAATAAATAAATAAATAAATAATAAAAAGACAAAAAACAAAACAAAAAAAAAAAAAAAGAAAGTTGGTCTTTATGGGTTCTGTGAAGGGATAGTAAGTGGTAACCGGAGACCAGTGTCCAGCAAGGAAATGTTTTCCATCGAATATTTGGGAGAAGCTTTCTGCACAACACTTTTTTGAAGTTTGAGTTCATCTCATAGAGATAAATCATTCTTTGGATTGAGTAGTTTGAAATCACTGTTTCTGTAGAATCTGAGAAAGGACATTGGGAAACACTCTTTAGAATATGCTGAAAAAGAATTAACATCAGAGAGAAAGCAGAAAGAAGCTTTCTGTGAAACTGCTCTGTGTCAGTGAATTCTGCTCACACAGTTAAGCTCTCTTTTAATTGAGCAGTATCATAACACTGTTTTATTTAGTCTGTGAAGGGATATTCAGGAGTGCTTTGTGGCTTACGGTGAGAAAGAAAATGTCTTCAAATAGAAATTGTAGAGAAGCTTTCTGAAGAGCTGCTTTGTGACATGTGCATGCGACTCACAGAATTCCACTCACAGAATGACGTGTGCATTCCACTCACCTTTCTTCTCCTAGAGGATTCCAGAATCCCTTTTGGGGAAAAAGCTACCAAGAGACATTCTGTAGTATAGGGATGGGTATGGTGAAAAAGAAAATATCCTCAGACAAAAATTGGAAAAAAGATTTCTGTGAAACTGCTTTGTGTTAGATATATTTATTCATCTCGCATAGTTAAAACTGTTCTTATATTACTCAGCTTGGAAACTCCATCATGCATGGATCCGCTAAGGGACATTCAGGAGCACATTCAGGCCTACGGTGAAAGAGGAGATATCTTCAGATAAAAAGTGGAGAGAAGCTTACTATGAAACGAATTGTGATGTATGCATTCCACAGATGGAGTTATACCACTTTTCTCACAAGGCAGTGTTTGAACTCTGTTCCTGTGAAACCGAAAATGTGATACCTTGGAGTGCATTGAGGACTATGGCGAATAGTGAAATATACTGAAATAAATCGAGGAAGAAGCGTTCCAAGAACCTGCTGTCCGATATGTGCATTCACTTAACAGAGTTAACGCTTACTCTATGTTTCCCAGTTTTGAAACTCTGTCTTTGGAGAATCTGTGACGGGATATTTAGTGACGCCTGGAGGCTTGTGGTGAGCAAGGAAACGTCTCCCGATGAAACCTGCAGAGAAACTTTCTGAACAACTGTTTTGCAAGGTATGTATTCGTGTCATAGAGTTAAACCACTCTTTGGATTGAACAGCTTGAAATCACTGTTTTTGTGGAATCTGAGGAAGGACATTTGGGAACGATCCTTAGAACATGGAGAAAGAAATATCCTGAGGTAACATCCAGAAGGAAGTTTTCTGTGAAACTGCTCTGTGTCATATTAATGACTCTCACTCAGTTAAGCCCCTCTTTTCCTTGAGCAGTTTTCTAACCCTGTGTATGCCTAGCGTGTGATGGGATATTTGGGAGCACTTTGAGGCTTACGGTGAAAAAGGAAATATGTTAAAAACCAAATCTGGAGTGAAGCTTTCCGAGGAACTGCCCTGTGATGTGTGCATTCCACTCACAGTGTTACACCTATCTTCACATACAGCGTCGGGGAAACCCTTTTGGAGAAACAGGTTCCAAGTGATATTCGGGAGCATGTTGATGCTGATGGTGAAAAGGGAAATACCCTCAGACTAACACTGGAAAAAGCTTTCTAGGAAACTACGCTGTGATATGTGTAATCATCTCACATAGATAACGCTTTCTTTATATTATGCAGCTTGTGAACTTTCATGGACGGATTCAGAAAGGACCTTCAGGAGCACTTGGGCACTGCAGTGAAAAACAATATATCTTCAGATAAAAACTGGAAAGAAGCTTTCTCTGAATCTGCTTTTTGCTATGTCTATTCAGCTCACATAGGTGAAGCTTTCTTTACAATACACAGCTTGGAAACTCCCTCATGGATGGATCCGCGAAGGGATGCTTGGGATCACATTTGGGCCTATAGTGAAATTGGAAATATAATCAGATAAAAACGGGAAAGAAGCTTTCTGTGAAACTGTTCGGTGACGTGTGCATTCCACGCAGGGAGTTATAACTTTCTCCTCATAAGGCACAATTTGAACACTCGTGCTGTAAAGCCAAAAGAATTATATTTGGAGCACATTGACTACTATGGCAAAATTGAAGTGTCCAGTAAAAAACAGAAAGAAGCACTCGAAGAAACTGTTCTCTGACATGTCCATTTTTACAGAGGGTTAAAGCTTACTCTACATTTCCCAGTTTGGCTTAAAGCTTACTCTACATTTCCCAGGTTGAAAGTTGGTCTTTGAGGGTTCTGTGAAGGGATAGTAAGTGGCAAACGGAGGCCTGTGTCAAGCAAGGAAATATGATCCATCGAATATTTGAGAGAAGCTTCCTGGGCAAAACTTTTGTGAAGTTTGTGCTCATCTCATAGATTTAAATCATTCTTTGGATTGAGTAGTTTAAAATCACTATTTCTGTGGAATCTGAGAAAGGACATTTGGAAACGCTCTTTAGAATACCCTGAAAAAGAAATAACCTCAGAGAGAAACCAGCAGGAAGCTTTCTGTGAAACTACTCTGTGCACGTGAATTCTACTCACACAGTTAAGCTTCTCTTTTCATTGAGCAGTATCATAACATTGTTTTTGTTTAGACTGCGAAGGGATATTCAGGAGCCCATTTAGGCTTACGGTGAGAAAGAAAACCTCTTCAGATAGAAACTGGAGAGAAGCTTTCTGAGGAGCTGCTTTGTGACGTGGGCATTCAACTCACAAAATTCCACTCACAGAATGACGAGTGCATTCCACTCACCTTTCTTCTCCTAGAGGATTCCGGAATCCCTTTTGGAGAAAAAGCTACCAAGAGACATTCGGGAGTATAGGGATGGCTATGATGAAAAAGGAAATATCCTCAGACAAAAACTGGAAAGAAGATATCTGAAACTGCTTTGTGTTAGATATATTTATTCATCTCGCATAGTTAAAACTTTTCTCATATCACTCAATTTGGAATCTCCGTCATGCACGGATCTATGAAGGGACATTCGGGAGCACATTCAGGCTTACAGTTACAGAGCAGATATCTTCAGATAAAACGTGAAGAGAAGCTGTCTGAGAAACGAGTTTGTGATGTATGCATTCCACTTAGGGAATTATGCTTCTTTTCTCACAAGGCAGTGTTTGAACACTGTTCCTGTGAAACCGAAAAAGTGATATTTCAGAGCGCATTGAGGACTATGGCGAATAGTGAAATATACCGAAATTAAATTGAGGCAGAAGTGTTCCAAATCTGATATCTGATATGTGCATTCACATCACAGAGTTAATGCTTACTCTATGTTGCCCAGTTTCGAAACTCTGTCTTTGAAGAATCTGTGAAGGGATATTTAGTGATGCCCAGAGGCTTCTGGTGAGCAAGGAAACGTCTTCCGCTGAAACCTGCAGGGAAAGTTTCTGAGCAACTGCTTTGTGATGTGTGTATTCATCTCATAGAGTTAAACCTTTCTTTGGATTGAACAGTTTGAAATCACTGTTTTTGTGGAATCTGAGGAAGGACTTTTGGGAACGATCCTTAGAACTTGGAGAAAGAAATATTCTCAGGGAAAATCCAGAAGGAATCTTTCTGTGAAATTGCTCTGTGTCATCTTAATGGCTCTCACTCAGTTAAGCCTCTCTTTTCATTGAACAGTTTTCAAACCCTGTGTATGCTTAGCGTGTAATGGGATATTCAGGACCACCTTGAGGCTTACAGTGAAAAAGGAAATCTGTTCAGACCAAAACTGGAGAGAAGCATTCCGAGGAACTGCCTTGTGACGTGTGCATTCCACACACGGTGTTATACCTCTCTTCTCATACAGCATCAGGGAAACCCTTTTGGAGAAACAGATTCCAAGTGATATTCGGGAGCATGTTGATGCCGATGGTGAAAAGGGAAATAGCCTCAGACTAGAACCGGAAAAAGCTTTCTGGAAACTACTCTGTGATGTGTATAATCATCACACATAGATATTGCTTTATTTACATTATGCAGCTTGGAAACTATCATGGACGGATCCACGAAGGGTTCTTCGGGAGCACTTTGAGGTCTATGGTGAAAAATGAAGTATCTTCAGAATAGAACCGGAAAGACGCTTTCTGTGAAACTGTTTTTGCCATGTTTATTCATCTCACATACGTGAAGCTTTCTTTACATTACACAGCTTGGAAACTCCCTCGTGGATGAATCTGTGAAGGGATATTTGAGATCACATTCAGGCCTATAGTGAAATAGGGAATATAGTCAGATCAAAATGGGAGAGAAGCTTTCTGAGAAACTGCTTGGTGACGTGTGCATTCCACTTAGGGAGTTATAAGTTTCTTCTCATAAGGCACAGTTTGAACACTGATCTTGTAAAACAAAAAGAGTGATATTTGGAGCACATTGAAGACTATGGCAGAATTGAAATGTCCAATAAAAAACGGAAGGAAGCACTCGAAGAAACTGCTCCCTGACACGTCCATTTTTACACAGGGTGAAAGCTTATTCTACATTTCCCAGTTTTAAATTCTGTCTTTGAGGGTTCTGTGAAGGGATAGTAACTGGCAACCGGAGGCCTGTGTCCAGCAAGGAAGTATATTCCATCGAATATTTGAGAGAAGGTTTCTACGCAACACTTTTGTCAAGTTTGTGCTCATCTCATAGAGCTAAATCATTCTTTTGACTGAGTAGTTTGAAATCACTGCTTCTGTGGAATCTGTGAAAGGACACTTGGAAACGCTCTTTAGAATATCCTGAAAAAGAAATAACCTCAGAGAGAAACCAGAAGGAAGCTTTCTGTGAAACTGCTCTGTGTCACGAGAATTCTGCTCACAAAGCTAAGCTTCAATTTTCATTGAGCAGTATCATAACACTGTTTTTGTTTAGTCTGTGAAGGGATATTCAGGAGCGCATTGAGGCTTACAGTGAGAAAGGAAACGTCTTCATATAGAAAGTGGAGAGAAGCTTTCTGAGGAGCTGCTTTGTGACGTGTGCATTCCACTCACAGGATTCCACTCACAGAATGACGTGTGAATTCCACTCACTTTCTTCTCCTAGAGGATTCCGGAATCCCTTTTGGAGAAAAACCTACCAAGAGACATTTGGGAGTACAGGGATGGCTATGGTTAAAAAGGAAATATCCTCAGACAAAAACTGGAAAGACGATTTCTGTGAAACTGCTCTGTGTCACGTGAATTCCGCTCACACAGTTAAGCTTCTCTTTTCATTACCAGTATCATAACACCATTTTTGTTTAGTCTGTGAAGGGATATTCAAGAGTGCTTTGAGGCTTACGGTGAGAAAGGAAACCTCTATAGATAGAAACTGGAGAGAAGCTTTCTGAGGAGCTGATTTGTGATGTATGCATTACACTCACAGAATGACGTGTGCATTCCACTCACAGAATAACATGAGTATTCCACTCAACTTTCTTCTCCTAGAGAATTCCGGAATCTCTTTTGCAGAAGAAGCTAGTAAGAGGCATTCGGGAGTATATGGTTGGCTATGGTGAAAAAGGAAATATACTGAGGCAAAAACTGGAAAGAATATTTCTGTGAAACTCCTTTGTGTTACATATATTTATTCATCTCGCATAGTTAAAGCTTTTCTTATATTACGCAGTTTGGAAACTCCGTCATGCACGGATCCGCGAAGGGACATTCGAGAGCACATTCAGGCCTACCGTGAAAGAGGAGATATGTTCAGATAAAAAGTGGAGAGAAGCTTTCTGAGAAACGACTTTGTGATATATGCATTCCACTCAGGGAGTTATACCTCTTTTCTCACAAAGCAGTGTTTGAACACCGTTCCTGTGCAACCGAAAAAGTGATATTTCGGAGTGCATTGAGGACTATGGCGAATAGTGAAATACACTGAAATAAAATCGAGGAAGAAGCGTTCCAAGAATTTGCTCTCTGATATGTGCATTCACTTCACAAACTTACTGCTTACTCTATGTTGCCAAGTTTCGAATCTCTGTCTTTGAAGGATCTGTGAAGGGATATTTAGTGACACCCGAGGCTTGTGGTGAGCAAGGAAACGTCTTCTGATGAAACCTGCAGAGAAACTTTCTGAGCAACTGCTCTGTGATGTTTGTATTCGTCTCATAGAGTTAAACTGTTCTTTGGATTGAACAGCTTGAAATCAGTGTTTTTCTGGAGTCTGAGGAAGGACATTTGGGAACGGTCCTTAGAACATGGAGAAAGAAATATCCTCAGGTAAAATCCAGATGGAAGCCTTCTGTGAAACTGCTCGGTGTCTTCTTAATGGTTCTCACCCAGTTAAGCCCCTTTTCATTGAGCAGTTTTCCAACCTTGTGTATGCTTAGCATGTGATGGGACATTCAGGAGCACTTTGAGGCTTACGGTGAAAAAGGAAATATTTTCAGACAAAAACTGGAGAGAAGCTTTCCGAGGAACTGCCTTGTGACGTGTGCATTCCACTCACACTGTTATACTTCTCTTCTCATACAGCGTCAGGGAAACTCTTTTGGAGAAACAGGTAGTATCTGATATTTGGGATCATGTTGGTGTGATGGTGAAAAGGGAAATAGCCTCAGACTGAAACAGATAAAAGCTTTCTAGGAAACTACTCTGTGATGTGTGTAATCATCTCACATAGATAATGCTTTCTTTACATTACTCCGCTTGGAAACTGTCATGGACGGATCCACGAAGGCACCTTCAGGAGCACTATGAGGACTGTGGTGAAAAACGAAATATCTTCAGATTAGAATGCTAAACAAGCTTTCTGTGAATCTGCATTCCGCTATGTTTATTCATCCCTAATTGATGAAGCTTTCTTTACATTACACAGCTTGGAAACTCCCTCATGAATGGATCCACGAAGGGATATTTGGGATCACATTCGGGCCTATAGTGAAATAGGAAATAGAGTCTGACCAAAACAGGAGAGAAGCTTTCTGAGAAACTACTTGGTGACGTGTGCATTCCACTCAGGGAGTTATAACTTTCTTCTCATAAGGCAAAATTTGAATACTGTTCCTGTAAAACCAAAAGACTGATATTCGGAGCACATTGAACACTATGGCAAAATTGAAATGTCCAATAAAAAAGAAAAAGAGACTCGAAGAAACTGCTCTGTGACATGTCCATGTTTACACAGGGTGAAAGCTTACTCTACATTTCGCAGTTTAAAAGTCGGTCTTTGAGGGTTCTCTGAGGGGTTAGTAAGTGGCAACCGGAGGCCTGTATCAAGCAAGAAAATGTCTTCGATCGAATATTTGAGAGAAGCTTTCTGCGCACTTCTTTTGTAAAGTTTCTGCTCATCTCATAGAGTTAAATCATTCCTTGCATTGAGTAGTTTGAAATCACTGTTTCTGTGGAATCTGAGAAAGGACATTTGGAAACGCTCTTTAGAATGTCCTGAAAAAGAAATAACCTCAGAGAGAAACCCGAAGGAAGCTTTATGTGAAAATGTTCTGTGTCACGTGAATTCCACTCACACAGTTAAGCTTCTCTTTTCATTGAGCAGTATCATAACACTGTTGTTGTTTAGTCTGTGATGGAATATTCAGGAGCACTTTGAGGCTTACTGTGAGAAAGGAAACGTCTTCATATAGAAACTGGAGAGAAGCTTTCTGAGGAGCTGCTTTGTGACGTGTGGATGCCACTCACAGAATTCCACTCACAGAATGACGTGTGCATTCCAGTCACCTTTCTTCACCTAGAGGATTCTGGAATTCTTTTTGAGAAAAAGCTACCAAGAGACATTCGGGAGTATAGGGATGGCTATGGTGAAAAAGGAAATATCCTCAGACAAAAACTGGAAAGAAGATATCTGTGAAACTGCTTTCTGTTAGATATATTTATTCATCTCGCAGAGTTAAAACTTTTCTTATATTACACAGTTTGGAAACTCCAACATGCACAACTCTGTGAAGAGACATTCGGGAGCACATTCAGGAATACGGTGAAAGAGTAGATATCTTCAGCTAAAAAGTGGAGAGAAGCTTTCTGAGAAACAACTTTGTGATGTATGCATTCCACTCAGGGAGTTATACCTCTTTTCTCACAAGGCAGTGTTTGATCACTGTTTCTGTGAAACCGAAAAAGTGATATTTCAGAGCGCATTGAGGATTATGGCGAATAGTGAAATATACTGAAATAAAATCGAGGAAGAAGCGTTCCAAGAACCTGCTGTCTGATATGTGCATTCACTTCACAGAGTTAATGCTTACTCGATGTTGCCCAGTTTCGAAACTCTGTCTTTGAGGGATCTGTGAAGGGATATTTAGTGACGCCCATAGGCTTGTGGTGAGCAAGGAAACGTCTTCCGATGAAACCTGAAGAGAAACTTTCTGAGCAACTGCTTTGCGATGTGCGTATTCGTCTCATGGAGTTAAACCTTTCTTATCATTGAACAGATTAAAATCACTGTTTTTGTGGAATCTGAGGAAGGATATTTGGGAATGATCCTTAGAACATGGAGAGAGAAATATCCTCACGTATAATCCAGAATGAAGCTTTCTGTGAAACTGCTCTGTCATCTTTTTTTTTTTTTTATACTTTAAGTTCTAGGGTACATGTGCATAACGTGCAGGTTTGTTACATATGTATACTTATGCCATGTTGGTGTGCTGCACCCATCAACTCGTCAGCACCCAACAATTCATCATTTATATCATGTATAACTCCCCAATGCAATTCCTCCCTCCTCCCCCCTCCCCATGATAGGCCCCAGTGTGTGATGTTCCCCTTCCCGAGTCCAAGTGATCTCAATGTTCAGTTCCCACCTATGAGTGAGAACATGCGGTGTTTGGTTTTCTCTTCTTGTGATAGTTTGCTAAGAATGATGGTTTCCAGCTGCATCCATGTCCCTACAAAGGACGCAAACTCATCCTTTTTTATGGCTGCATAGTATTCCATGGTGTATATGTGCCACATTTTCTTAATCCAGTCTGTCACAGATGGACATTTGGGTTGATTCCAAGCCTTCGTCTGTGTCATCTTAATGGCTCTCACTCAGTCACTCCCCTCTTTTCATTGGGCAGTTTTCTAACCCTGTGTATGCTTAGCATGTGACAGGATATTCAGCAGCACTTTGAGGCTTACGGTGAAAAAGGACATATGTTAAAGCAAAACTGGAGAGAAGCTTTCCGAGGAACTTCCTTGTGACGTGTGCATTCCACTCACAGTGTTATATCTCACTTCTCATACAGCGTCGGGAAAACCCTTTTGGAGAAACAGGTATCAAGTGATATTCGGGAGCATGTTGATTCCGATGGTGAAAAGGGAAATAGCCTCACACTAAAACTGGAAAAGCTTTCTAGGAAACTACTCTGTGATATGTGTAATGATCTCACATAGATAATGCTTTCTTTACATTCCGCAGCTTGGAAACTGTCATGGATGGATCCATGAAGGGACCATCGGACCATCGGGGGCACTTTGAGGAGGATGGTAAAAAATGAAATATCTTCAGATAAAAACGGGAAAGAAGCCTTCTGTGAATCTGCTTTTTGCTATGTTTATTCATCTCACATAGATGAAGTTTTCGTTGCATTACACAGCTTGGAAACTCCCTCGTGGATGGATCCGCGAAGGGATATTTGGGATCATGTTCGGGCCTATAGTGAAATAGGAAATAGAGTCACATAAAAACGGGACAGAAGCTTTCTGAGAAATTGCTTAGTGACGTGTTCATTCCACTCAGGGAGTTATAACTTTCTTCTCATAAGCCACAATTTGAACACTGTTCCTGTAAAAGCAAAAGAGTGATATTCTGAGCACATTGAACACTATGGCAAAATTGAAATGTCAAAAAAAAACAGAGAAAGAAGCACTCGAAGAAACTGCTCTCTGACATGTCCATTTTTACAGATGATTAAAGCTTACTCTACATTTCCCAGTTTTAAAGTCTGTCTTTGAGGGCTCTGCCAAGGGACAGTAAGTGGCATCCAGAGGGCTGGTAGAGCAAGGAAATGTCTTCCATCGTATATTTGAGAGAAGCTTTCTGTGCAACTCTTTTGTGAAGTTTCTGTTCATCTCATAGAGTTAAATAATTCCTTGGATTGAGTAGTTTGAAATCACTGTTTCTGTGGAATCTGAGAAAGGACATTTGGAAACGCTCTTTAGAATATCCCGAAAAAAATAACCTCAGAGAGAAACCAGAAGGAAGCTTTCTGTGAATCTTCTCTGTGTCACGTGAATTCCACTCACGCAGTTGAGCTTCCCTTTTCATTGAGCAGTATCATAACCCTGTTTTTGTTTAGTCTGCGAAGGCATATTCAGGAGCGCTTTGTAGCTTATGGTGAGAAAGGAAACGTCTTCAGATAGAAACTGGAGAGAAGCATTCTGAGGAGCTGCTTTGTGACGTGTGCATGCCACTCACAGAATTCCTCTCACAGATTGACGTATGCATTCCACTCACAGAATGACTTGTGCATTCCACTCACCTTTCTTCTGCTACAGGATTCTGGAATCCCTTTGGGAGAAGAAGCTTCCAAGAGACATTCCGGAGTATAGGGATGGCTATGGTGAAAAAGGAAATATCCTGCGATAAACTGGAAAGAAGATTTTGTGAAACTGCTTTGTGTTAGATATATTATTCATCTCGCATAGTTAAAACTAGTCTTATATTACACAGTTTGGAAATCCTTCATGCAGGGATCCGCAAGGGGACATTCGAAGCACATTCAGTCCTACGGTTAAAGAGGAGACATCTTCAGATAAAAAGTGGAGAGAAGCTTTCTGGGAAACGACTTTGTGATGTAAGCACTCCACTCAGGGAGTTATACATCTTTCGTCACAATGCAGTGTTTGAACACTGTGCTTGTGAAACCGAAAAAGTGATATTTCGGAGCACATTGAGGACTATGGCAAATAGTGAAATATACTGAAATAAATTAGAGGAAGAAGCGTTACAAGAATCTGCTCTCTGATATGTGCATTCACTTCATAGAGTTACTGATTACTCTATGTTGCCCAGTTTTGAAACTCTGTCTTTGAAGTATCCGGGAAGGGATATTAGTGATGCCCACAGGCTTGTGATGAGCAAGGAAACGTCTTCCGATGAAACCTGCAGAGAAATTTTCTGAGCAATTGCTTCGCGATGTGTGTATTCGTCTCATAGAGTTAAACCTTTCTTTGGAATGAACAGCTTGAAATCACTTTTTTGTGGAATCTGAGGAAGGACATTGGGAACCATCCTGAGAACATGGAGAAAGAAATCTCCTCAGGTAAAATCCAGAAGGAAACTTCCTATGAAACTGCTCTGTGTCGTCTTAATGGCTCTCACTCAGTTAAGCCCCTCTTTTCATTGAGCAGTTTTCTAACCCTGTGTGTTCTTTGCGTGTGATGGGATATTCGGGAGCACTTTGAGGCTTATGGTGAAAAAGAAAATATGTTCAGATCAAAAGTGGAGAGAAGCTTTCCGAGGAACTGCCTGTGACGTGTGTATTCCACTCACAGTGTGACCTCTCTTCACATACAGCGTGGCGAAACACTTTTGGAGAACTGGTACCAAGTGATATTCGGGAGCATGTTGATGCCAATGGTGAAAAGGCAAATAGACTCAGACTAAAACTGGAAAAGCTTTCTAGGAAACTACTCTGTAATATGTGTAATCTTCTCTCATAGATAATGCTTCTTTACATTACACAGCTTGGAAACTGTCATGGATGGATCCACGGAGGGTCCTTTTGGAGTACTTTGAGGACTATGGTGAAAGTTGAAATATCTTCAGATGAAAAAGGGAAAGAAGCTTTCTGTGAATCTGCTTTTTGCTGTTTATTCATCTCACATACATGAAGCTTTCTTTACATTACACAGCTTGGAAACTCCCTGTGGATGGATCCGTGAAGGGATATTTGGGATCACGTTCGGGCCTATAGTGAAATAGGAAATAGAGTCAGATAAAAAGGGACAGAAGCTTTCTGGCAAACTGCTTGGTGACGTGTGCATTCCACTCAGGGAGTATAAACTTTCTTCTCATAAGGCACAATTTGAACACTGTTCCTGTAAAACTAAAAAGTGATATTCGGAGCACATTGAAGACTATGGCAAAATTGAAATGTCCAATATAAAACAGAAAGAAGCACTCGAAGAAACTGCTCTCTGACATGTTCATTTTTACAGAGCGTTAAAGCTTACTCTACATTTCCCAGTTTCAAAGTCGGTCTTTGAGGGTTCTGCAAAGGGATAGTAACTGGCAACCTGGCAACAGGAGGCCTGTGTTGAGCAAGGAAATGACTTCCATCGAAAATTGGAGAGAAGCTTTCTGCGCAACTACTTTGTGAAGTTTGTGCTCACCAAATAGAGTTAAAAAATTCTTTGGATTGATTAGTTTAAAATCACTGTTTCTGGGGAATCTGAGAAAGGACATTTGGAAACGGTATTTACTCAATTACCTGTACACTCATTGTATCCAGGAAGTAACTAGCTTTGGATTTTATGGGCTCATAGGCAGAAGAGACTTGCTTTGTCTCAGTTGAGACTTTGGACAACAGACATTTGAGTTAATGCTGAAATGATTGAAGACTTTGGGAGACTGTTGGGAAGGCATGATAAGTTTTGAAATGTGAGGACATGAGATTTGGAGAGACCAGGAGCAGAATAATATGGTTGGGCCATGTCCTTACCCACATCTCAACTTGAGTTGTATCACTCAGAATTCCCACGTGTTCGAGGAGGGACCCAGGGGAAGGTGGTTGAATCCCTGGGGCCAGAGATTCCCATGCTATTGTTGTGATAATGAATAAGTCTCACAAGGTCTGATGGATTTTTCAAGGTTTCTGTCTTTTGCTTCCTTCTCATATTCTCTTCCCACTGCCATGTAAGAAGTGCTGTTCATCCACCACCATATCTCTGAGACCTCCTCAGCCATGTGGAACCACTAATCCAATTAAACCTCTTTTTCTTCCCCATCTCATGTATGTCTTTATGAACAGTGTGAATGTGGACTAGTACATTTGGTATTTTCAAACTTCTTGATATTTTTGGAGAGAATAGATATGTAGTATCTTGTGCATTTTCCTGATTACTAATGAGGGTGAGAAAGTTTTTATATTTTGAGGACTTTCTCTTTTGTGAAATCCCTATTAATGTCTTTTCCCAATTTTCTGTTGGGTTGCTATTTTCAAAATTAATTCATAGGAGCTACTTATACTTCGTCGATATGATATTAATCTCTCATAGGTTTTAGGTACTGCAAATATCTTCCTCTCGTTTATAGTTTATCTTTTCAATTTTTAACTTTTATTTTTTAATTAAAAAAAAAATTTTTTGAGACAGAGTCTCGCTCTGTCATTCAGGCTGGAGTGCAGTGGCTCACTGCAAGCTACACCTCCGGATCAGATGATTCTCATGCCTGAGCTTCCCAAGTAGCTGGGATTACAAGTGTCTGCCACCAATGCCCCACTAATTTCTTGTATTTTTACTAGAGACTGGGTTTCACCATGTTGATCAGCCTGGTCTCAAACTCCTGACCTCAGGTGTTTGGGATTACAGGCTTGAGATACCATGTCCAGCCCATCTTTCCACTTTTTGATATAAAAAAGTTCTTACTTTTGTGATAGTCAAAATATCTATTCTTTTTTAATGTTTAAATGGCTTCTTGTGTCTCATTCACTTACATTTTCTACTAAAGGTTTTAAAGTTTTGTTTCTGACATGTCAGTCTGGTCCATCTGGAATTTAATGTTTGTATATAGAGCACAGTAGAAATATAATTTCATTTTGTTTTCTATAGCAATAACCGCTATTTTAAAATTGTATTTATTGAAAAGTTCTTTCTTTCCTTGCTGATCTGCCATGTGATCTACATCACATATCAAAGATTAAATTGGTGGAGATTTATTTGGGAGCACTCTATTCTCTTTCATTAGTCAGTTAATCAGTGAAGACCACACTGTCTTAATTGCTGTAGTTTTATAAAAGTTCTGATATTTGGCAGGACAAATACATCTTCTTCTTCAATAACTTCTTTGATAATTTGGCTCCTTCCCTTTTCATGTGGGTATATATATATATATATAATATTTTATGCAATATATATTTATATATTTATTTATAATATATATTTATTAATATGTATTTATTTATAAGTATTATATTTATGTATATTTATAAATATATTTATTTATATATTTATTTATATATCTATATATATGGAGGGAGACAGGGTCTCACATTGTTGCCCAGGCTTTTAGACAGTGGTGTACTCATAGCTCACTGCAGACTTGAACTCCTGAGCTCAAGAGCTCCTCCTACCTCAGTCTACCAAGAAACTAGGACTCGAAGGCATGCACCACTACATCCATTAATTTTTAAAAACACTATTTTTTTTTTTTTTTTGTAACGATGGGGATCTTGCTATGCTGCCCAGGCTGGTCTCAAAACTTTTGGGCACAAGCAATCCTCTCACCTCAGGCTCCCAAATTGCTGGGATCACAAGAGTGAGCCACCACATCCGGCTCCATTTTGCATATTTTAAGACCATTTTTAAAAAGCTGCTCAAGCCTGCTTTTTTCTCTTGGTGCTACTTGCAACTCCCTTACTTAGCCTTGGAAATACTGTTAGTGAAGAAAATCCAAAGAGTCGAAATATAGAATATTCTTTCTTCTAATTGCAAAAGAACAGACACCCTCCTTTATCATAAAGCTACTTTTGATAAGTTGGTGAACTGAGAGCATACACAGTATTCTTAATTCTGTTCTAATTTCAGAAACCTTAGGGATTCAACTACCTCCCCCTGGGTCCCTCCCCTAACACGTGGGAATTCTGAGCTATACAATTCAAGTTGAGATGGGGGCAGGGACATAGCCAAACCATATTATTCTGCTCCTGGCCCCTCCAGATTTCATGTCCTCACATTTCCCAACCTATCATGCTTTCCCAACAGTCCCCCAAAGTCTTAACTCATTTCAGCATTAACCCAAATGACTGCTGTCTCATCTGAGACAAGGCAAGTCTCTGCTGTCTATGAGCCTCTTCTGATTTCTGCTTCACTGTGGAGTCTCTTCACATAAAAGATTATTGCTATGAAAGTTTCTTATACATGTAACCCGTAACCTCTACAATTCTGCAGTTTTAATTGGTTGTCTTACCAATTATGAGTTGCTTTGCTTCAAAATATTTAACATTTCCAGAAGGCATAAATATGGATAGTATAATTTTTTAGTCAACCAGAAGAAAATTGACTTATTTACTCACATAACTTATATGTAAAGGTTTAATAAATTTCCTTCTTCTTTTCTTTTGCATCATAACAACCACTGAATATAATATTTCTATAGCAGTGGGGGTAAACGGACAAAGACTTTTGTGTCTGCAGGTGATGGCCCAGGGTCTCCAGCACTCCAGGTCCCACTGAGCCTGCCACACAGCTGAGGGCATCGGTATTTCCACACACCTATAGTGCACAGTGCCCCAGAACAGAGATCAGATGTTTCCTTTATTCAAATGGGGAGTTGAGAGTATTGTCATTGTAATTAAATTAATAAATACATATTTATACACTGTTAAAATCTGGTTGGATTTGTGTCCCTTCACAAAACAAATTGCTTAAATGAAATCATAGAGGTACGATAATTGAATACATCTGCTTCTATGAGATTCTCTTTTAAATTGAATTAGAATCTAATTTTGAAATGTCAGTAAAAAGTTTAAATATTCAATTCAGTTATATTAAATTTTGATTTGTTTTGTTTTGAGACCAAGTTTAGCTGCTGTTACCCAGCCTGGTGTATAATGGCATGATTTCAGCTCACTACAAGCACCTTGTTCCAGGTTCAAGCGATTCTCCTGTCTCAACCGCCCAAGTAGTTGGGATTACAGGAGGCTGCCACCACGCCTGGCTGATTTTTGTATTGTTAGTAGAGATGGGGTTTCGCCATGTTTGCCAGGCTGGTCTAGAACTCCTGACCTCAGGTAATCCACCCACCTCGGCCTCCCAAAGTGCTGGGATTACAGGCATGAGCCACCATGCCTGACCTTTTTAGATTCTTTTACTTTATTTTAGTTACTTATTTTTATGTCTTTATTGTTACAAAAATGCTAGTTTTAAAAAAGTAAATCAATATAGCAAAGAACAAAGAAAATGATCAACAAGCATCCCACCTCCAAGATCTAGAAATAAGTGTCATCATTCCAAAAGTTGATACATGGTGGATTCCTTCACACCAGTTGCAGTACAAAGTAACCCCTTGCTTATAGAAAAACATTTATTATCATTATTATTTTTGAGAGAGAATTTGACTCTTGCGGCCCAAGCTGGAGTGCAATGGTACAATCTCAGCTCACTGCAACCTCTGCCTCATGAGTTCATATGGTTCTCCTGCCTCAGCCTCACAAGAAGCTGGGATTACTGACACATACCACAATGGCTGACTAATTGTGTGTATTTTCAGTAGAGACAGGGTTTCACCATGTTGGCCAAGCTGGTCTTGAACTCCTGACCTCAGGTGATCTAGTCGCCTCAACCTCCCAAAGTGCTGGGATTACAGGTATGAGCCACCACACCCAGATTCGAAAACATTATTAAGTAGCAAACAGTAGCAGTATGCTGGGGGGTTTTAGGATTGATTATTTTCAAATCTCTAGAATAGCTCAATACATTATCTTAGGCTATGATCCCAAGGCAGAGTCTCATCTGTTAATTGGGGGCAGGTCTAAGGGTCCTTTCAGCTCTGAGGTTAATGGTTTTCCAGCTTGATCTGGTACCTGCCACCCACCCATCCTCGGTTTTGTTTGGTTGCTTTTTCAGAGACAATGTCTCACTATGTTGACCGGCCTTGTCTTGAACTCCTGGCCTCAAGCCATCCTTGTGCCTTGGCCTCCCAAAGTGCTGGAGTTAGAGATGTGAGCCTCTGTGCTCAGCCCATCCTTAGCTGTTCAAGTGTGGAGGTCAATAGTAAATGCCAACTTTACATCTGGGTCAGAAGTGGAGATGCCCCAGGGCAGAATCATAACCCTAATCAGGCCTCCCACTGCATGAAGACCTTATTTTCTAAAGCTTAAACCTGGACAAAGGTGGCCAGGCACGGTGGCTCAGGCCTGTAATCCCAGCACTTTGGGAGGCCAAGGCGGGTGGATCATGAACTCAGGAGATCAAAACCATCCTAGCTAACTTTGTGAAACCCCGTCTCTACTAAAAATACAAAAAATTAGCCGGGCATGGTGGTGGGCACCTGTAGTCCCCGCTCCTTAGGAGGCTGAGTCAGCAGAATGGTGTGAACCCGGGAGGCAGAGCTTGCAGTGAGCCAAGATTGTGTTATTGCACACCAGCCTGTGTGGCAGAGTGAGAATTCATCTCAAAAAAACAAACAAACAAACAAACAAACAAACAAACACCTGGACAAAGATCTAACCAGTAGCACTGTGTTCATGAATATCAGGTCAAAATTTTAAATTGGGACTATCAAGAAGAACCTGGTAGATGCACGTGCCGTCCACAGTCCAGTGGTCAGCTATGAAAACAGGTTGTTTGTACTTTTCTTTTTCATGGAGTCTTTGATGTAAACATTGATGACACTTTCTTGCTTCTGTTATGTTTCCCTTTCTTCTTCATTTTCCATAAGTAGCTTCCTCCATCCCGACTCCCAGCAGGCCACATTCAATTCAGGATATTTTCACGATGAAAATGAGTCTCCATAACACAAATTTAGAGGCCAGGCATGGTGGCTCATGTCTGTAATCCCAGCGCTTCAGGAGTTTGAGGCAGGCAGAGCACCTGAGGTCAGGAGTCCAAGACCAGCCTGACAAACATGGAGAAACCCTGTCTCTACTAAAAATACAAAATTAGCCACGCATGGTGGCCCACACCTGTAGTCCCAGCTACTCAGGAGGCTGAGGCAGGAGAATCACTTGAACTTGGGAGGTGGAGGTTGCAGTGAGTCAAGATCATGCCTCGGCAACATGAGCAAAACTCCATCTCAAAAAAACTAAAAGAACAAATTTAAAAATTAAAATGGAATGAACAAGGGGATCAGCCCCTTGAAAATCTCCCAAACCTCTTTAATGGGAGTTTAGGTTAAAATATAAAGGTGTGGAGGATACTTTTTGCCTTTGTTGATGAAGGACTCCAACGGGATTGTGCTGATGATATTGCTGTACTGGGAATGGACTGGCCCTTCCATTTCCCAGATTTGTCCTTTATTCTTTTGAGTGCAGGCATACCGCATGTTATTACACTTGCTGATATTGTGTTTTTCACAAATGAAGGTTTGGCAATCATGCTTGGGAGCAACTATCTGTCCCACGTTTCTATCATCATGTGCTCACTTTGTGACTCTGTCACATTTTGGTAATTCTTATAATACATTAAACTTTTCCATTACTACTATCTCTGTTACAGTGATCTGTGATCTGTGGTCTTTGATATAACTGTTGTAAGTATGTTGAACCAGGCCAGGCCCCTATATGATGGCAAAATTCATTGATAAACATTGTGTGTGTTCTGACTGCTCCCCTGACCAGCCGTTTCTCCATCTCTCTCTCTCCTTGGCCCTCCCTATTCCTTGAGACTCAACAATATCAGAATTATACCAAGGAATAATCCTCCAATGGCCTCTTAGGGTTCAAATAAAAGTAAGATACATGTCTTTCACTTTCAGTCCAAACCAAGAAATGATTAGGCTTAATAAGGAAGGCCATGTTGAAATCTGAGACAGGCTGAAAGCTATATTTCTTGTGCCAAAGTGAGCCAAGTTGTAAATGGAAAGAAAAAGTTCTCAAAGGAAATTAGAAATGTTACTCCAGTGAAAACATACATGATAAGAAAACAAATCGCTAATCACTGTGGCTAGTGCCTAGAGGAGTACTCCATGCCCTCTGGGCATACAAGAGATATTATCTAATGAATTGGAAAAGAGCAAATCAGAAGTGGCTTTATTCTCCCCCTTGGACTCCTTTGTACTAATTTTTAAGTCTTGGTTGGAAACCACTGAGTACATTCATAATGTGTATGACAGAAATCAGTCTTATAGTCGTTATCTTCATTTAGCTCTGGAATTTTAACTTTGCATTAGTTTTGAAAGTAAATCTTAGTTTGTAGTTCTGAAGCTTCATTTGTATTGAACACATTAAAGACTAGATTTAAAAATTGCCTTCAAGATTGTTCTTACCTGTAAGACTGACTCCTACTTCTATATGCTGAAAATTGACCCCGGAGGCCAGACACAGTAGCTCACAGCTGTAATCCCAGTACTTTAGGATGTCAAGGCGGATGGATCATGAGGTCAGGAGTTCAAGACTAGCCTGGCCAAGATGGTGAAACCACATCTCTACTACAAATGCAAAAATTAGCCGGGTGTGTTGGTGGCTGCCTGTAGACCAAGGTACTCCATAGGCTGGGGCAGAGAATTGCATGAACTGGAGGGCTGAGTTGCAGTGAGCCAAGATCGTGCCACTGTGCCCCAGCCCAGGTGACGGAGGGAGACTCCATCTCAAAAAAGAAAAAATAAATAAAGAGGGAATGAAAATTGACTCTGGAGAGAACACTATAAGATTATGAGTTAGTGGAAAAGTGATCAGATTAATAAATTTATATTGGGGGGCGGAGCAAGATGGCCAAATAGGAACAGCTCCAGTCTCCAACTCCCAGCGTGAGCAATACAGAAGACCGGTGATTTCTGCATTTTCAACTGAGGTACTGGAGTCATCTCACTAGGAAGTGCCGGACAATCGGTGCTGGGCAGCTGCTGCAGCCTGACCAGCGAGAGCTGAAGAAGGGGGAGGCACTGTCTCACCTGGGAAGCACAAGGGGGAAGGGAATCCCTTTTCCTATTCAGGGGAACTGAGAAACACAACACCTGGAAAATTGGGTAACTCTCACCACAATACTGCGCTTTAAGCAAACGGGCACATCAGGAGAATATATTCCACACCTGGCCAGAAGGGTCCATGCCCACGGAGCCTCCCTCATTGCTAACACAGCAGTCTGCGGCTATCTATCCGCAAGGCAGCAGTGAGGCTAGGGGAGGGACACCCACCACTGCTGAGGCTTAAGTAGGTAAACAAAGACGCTGGGAAGCTCGAACTGGGTGGAGCTCACAGAAGCTCAAGGAAACCTGCCAGTCTCTGTAGACTCCACCTCTGGGAACAGTGCACAGCTAAACAACAACAACAACAAAATAGCAGCAGAACCGCTGTAGACGCAAACAACTCTGTCTGACAGCTTTGAAGAGAGCAGTGGATCTCCAAACACAGAGGATGAGATCTGAGAATGGACAGACTGCCTGCTGAAGTGTGTCCCTGACCCCTGAGTAGCCTAACTGGGAGACATCCCCCACTAGGGGCAGTCTGACACCCCACACCTCACAGGGTGGAGTACACCCCTGAGAGGAAGCTTCCAAAGTAAGAATCAGACAGGTACACTCACTGTTCAGCAATATTCTATCTTCGGCAACCTCTGCAGCTGATACCCAGGCAAACAGGGTCTTGAGTGGACCTCAAGCAATCTCCAACAGACCTACAGCTGAGGCTCCTGACTGTCAGAAGAAAAACTGTCAAACAGGAAGGACACCTATACCAAAACCCCATCAGTACGTCACCATCATCAAAGACCAGAGACAGATAAAACCACAAAGATGGGGAAAAAGTAGGGCAGAAAAGCTGGAAATTCAAAGAATAAGAGCGCATCTCCCCCTGCAAAGGAGTGCACCTCATCGCCAGCAATGGATCAAAGCTGGTCAGAGAATGAATTTGCCGAGATGAGAGAAGGCTTCAGTCCATCAAACTTCTCAGAGGTAAAGGAGGTATTACGTACCCAGCGCAAAGAAACATAAAATCTTGAAAAAAGAGTGGAAGAATTGACAGCTAGATTAATTAATGCAGAGAAGATCATAAACGAAATGACAGAGATGAAAACCATGACACGAGAAATACGTGACAAATGCACAAGCTTCAGTAACTGACTCGATCAACTGGAAGAAAGAGTATCAGCAATTGAGGATCAAATGAATGAAATGAAGCGAGAAGAGAAACCAAAAGAAAAAAGAAGAAAAAGAAACGAACAAAGCCTGCAAGAAGTATGGGATTATGTAAAAAAACCAAATCTATGTCTGAATGGGGTGCCTGAAAGTGAGGGGGAAAATGGAACCAAGTTGGAAAACACTCTTCAGGATATCATCCAGGAGAACTTCCCCAACCTAGTAGGGCAGGCCAACATTCAAATTCAGGAAATACAGAGAACACCACAAAGATACTCCTCCAGAAGAGCAACTCCAAGACACATAATTGCCAGATTCACCAAAGTTGAAATGAAGGAACAAATCTCAAGGGCAGCCAGAGAGGAAGGTCGGGTTACCCACAAAGGCAAGCCCATCAGACTAACAGTAGATCTCTCAGCAGAAACTCTACAAGCCAGAAGAGAGTGGGGGCCAATATTCAAGAAAAGAATTTTCAACCCAGATTTTCATATCCAGCTAAACTAAGTTTCATCAGTGAAGGAGAAATAAAATCCTTTACAGATAAGCAAATGCTTAGAGATTTTGTCACCATCAGGCCTGCCTTACAAGAGACCCTGAAGGAAGCCCTAAACATGGAAAGGAACAACGGGTACCAGCCATTGCAAAAACATTGCCAAAATGTAAAGACCATCGAGGCTAGGAAGAAACTGCATCAACTAATGAGCAAAATAACCAGTTAATATCATAATGGCAGGATCAAGTTCACACATAACCATATTAACCTTAAATGTCAATGGACTAAATGCTCCAATTAAAAGACACAGACTGGCAAACTGGATAAAGAGTCAAGACCCATCAGTCTGCTGTATTCAGGAGACCCATCTCACATGCAGAGACATACATAGGCTCAAAACAAAGGGATGGAGGAGATCTACCAAGCAAATGGAGAACAACAACAACAAAAAACCAGAGGTTGCAATCCTAGTCTCTGATAAAACAGACTTTAAACCATCAAAGATCAAAAGAGACAAAGAAGGCCACATAATGGTAAAGGGATCAATTCAACAGGAAGAGCTAACTATCCTAAATATATATGCACCAATACAGGAGCACCCAGATTCATAAAGCAAGTCCATAGAGACTTACAAAGAGACTTAGTCTCCCATACAATAAAAATGGGAGACTTCAACACTCCACTGTCAACATTAGACAGATTAACGAGACAGAAAGTTAACAAAGATATCCAGGAATTGAACTCATCTCTGCAACAAGCAGACCTAATAGACATCTCTCGAACTCTCCACCCCAAATCAACAGAATACACATTCTTCTCAGCAACACATCACACTTATTCCAAAATTGACCACATAATTGGAAGTAAAGCACTCCTCAACAAATGTAAAAGACAGAAATTATAACAAACTGTCTCTCAGAACACAGTGCAATCAAACTAGAACTCAGGACTAAGAAACTCAATCAAAACCACTCAACTACATGGAAACTGAACAACCTGCTCCTGAATGACTACTGGGTACATAAGGAAATGAAAGCAGAAATAAAGATGTTCTTTGAAACCAATGAGAACAAGATACAACATACCAGAATCTCTGGGACACATTTAAAGCAGTGTGTAGAGGGAAATTTATAGCACTAAATGCCCACAAGAGAAAGCAGGAGAGATCTAAAATGGACACTCTAACATCACAATTACAAGAACTAGAGATTCAAGAGCAAACACATTCAAAAGCTAGCAGAAGGTCAGAAATAACTAAGATCAGAGCAGAACTGAAGGAGATAGAGACACAAAAAAACCCTCCAAAAAATCAATGAATCCAGGAGTTGGTTTTTTGAAAAGATCAACAAAATTGACAGACCGCTAGCAAGACTAATAAAGAAGAAAAGAGAGAGGAATCAAATAGACACAATAAAAAATGATAAAGCGGATATCACCACCAACCCCACAGAAATATAAACCACCATCAGAGAATACTATAAACGCCTCTATGCAAATCAACTAGAAAATATAGAAGAAATGGATAATTTGCTGGACACTTACACTCTCCCAAGACTAAGCCAGGAAGAAGTTGAAGCTCTGAAATTGAGGCAACAATTAATAGCCTACCCACCAAAAAAAGTCCAGGACCAGATGGATTCACAGCTGAATTCTACCAGAGGTACAAGGAGGAGCTGGTATCATTCATTCTGAAACTATTCCAATCAATAGAAAAAGAGGGAATCCTCCCTAACTCATTTTATGAGGCCAACATCATCCTGATACCAAGCCTGGCAGAGACACACACAAAAAAAAGAATTTTAGACCAATATCCCTGATGAACTCGATGCAAAAATTCTCAATAAAATACTGGCAAACCGCATTCCGCAGCACATCAAAAAGCTTATCCATCATGATCAAGTGGGCTTCAATCCTGGGATGCAAGGCTGGTTCAACATTCACAATCAATAAACGTAATCCAGCATATAAACAGAAGCAAAGACAAGAACCACATGATTATCTCAATAGATGCAGAGAAGGCTTTTGACAAAATTCAACAGCCCTTCATGCTAAAAATGCTCAATAAATTCGATATTGAAGGAATGTACCTCAAAATAATAAGAGCTATTTATGACAAACCCACAGCTAATATCATACTGAATGGACAAAAACTGGAAAATCTCTTTTGAAAACTGGCACAAGACAGGGATGCCCTCTCTCACCACTCCTATTCAACATAGTGTTGGAAATTCTGGCTAGAGCAATCAGGCAAGAGAAAGAAATCAAGGTATCCAGTTAGGAAAAGAAGAAGTCAAACTGTCCCTATTGGAGAAAACATGATTGTATATTTAGAAAACCCCATTGTCTCAGCCCAAAATCTCCTTAAGCTGATAAGCAACTTCAGCACAGTCTCGGGATACAAAATTAATGTGCAAAAATTACAAGCGTTCTTATCCACCAGTAACAGACAGGAGAGCCAAATCAGGAATGAACTTCCATTCACAATTGCTTCAAAGAGAATAAAATACCTAGGAATCCAACTTACAAGGGATGTCAAGGACCCTTCAAGGAGAACTACAAACCACTGCTTAGTGAAATAAAAGAGGACACAAAACAAATGGAAGAACATACCATGCTCATGGATAGGAAGAATCAATATCGTGAAAATGGCCATACTGCCCAAGGTGATTTATAGATTCAATGCCATCCTCATCAAGCTACCAATGATTCTTCACAGAATTGGAAAAAACTGCTTTAAAGTCATATGGAACCAAAAAAGAGACCACATTGCCAAGACAATCCTAAGCCAAGAAACAAAGCTGAAGGCATCATGCTACCTGACATCAAACTATACCACAAGGCTACAGTCACCAAAACAGCATGGTACTGGTACCAAAACAGAGATATAGACCAATGGAACAGAACAGAGTCCTCAGAAATAATACCAACATCTACAGCCATCTGATCTTTGGACAACCTGAGAGAAACAAGAAATGGGGGAAGGATTCCCTATTTAATAAATGGTGCTGGGAAAATTGGCTAGCCATAAGTAGAAAGATGAAACTGGATCCTTTCCTTACTCCTTGTATGACGATTAATTCAAGATGGATTAGAGACTTAAATGTTAGACCTAATACCATAAAAACCCTAGAAGAAAATCGAGGTAGTACCATTCAGGACATAGGCATGGGCAAGGACTTCATGTCTAAAACACCAAAAGCAACGGCAGCAAAAGCCAAAATTGACAAATGGGATCTCATTAAACTAAAGTGCTTCTGCATAGCAAAAGAAACTACCATCAGAGTGAACAGGCAACCTACGGAATGGGAGAAAATTTTTGCAACCTACTATCTGACAAAGGGCTAATATCCAGAATCTACAAAGAACTCAAATATATCTACAAGAAAAAAACAAACAACCCCATCAACAAGTGGGCAAAGGATATGAACAGACATTTCTCAAAAGAAGACATTCATACAGACAACAGACACATGAAAAAATGCTCATCATCTCTCGCCATCAGAGAAATGCAAATCAAAACCACAATGAGATACCATCTCACACCAGTTAGAACGGCAATCATTAAAAAGTCAGGAAACAACAGGTGTTGGAGAGGATGTGGAGAAATAGGAACACTTTTACACTGTTGGTGGGATTGTAAACTAGTTCAACCATTATGGAAAACAGTATGGCGATTCTCAAGGATCTAGAACTAGATGTACCATATGACCAGCCATCCCACTACTGGGTATATACCCAAAGGATTATAAATTATTTACTACAAAGACACATGCACACGTATGTTTATTGCGGCACTATTCACAATAGCAAAGACTTGGAATCAACCCAAATGTCTATAGATGGGAACTGAACAATGAGATCACTTGGACTCAGGAAGGGGAGCATCACACACTGGGGCCCATCATGAGGAGGGGGGAGCGGGGAGGGATTGCATTGGGGAGTTATACATGATAAAAATGATGACTTGATGAGTGCTGACGAGTTGATGGGTGCAGCACACCAACATGGCACAAGTATACGTATGTAACAAACCTGCACGGTATGCACATGTGCCCTAGAACTTAAAGTATAAAAAAGAAAATGTATATTGGTAGTTGAATTTCACAAAGAAATAGAGATAATCATGATTATACCTTTATTTTTAGAAGAAGAGGTGATATAACTAGAGTATGTGTCTACAGGAGTAATAATGGTTTCAAAGAGTTTTTTTAAAGGAAAAAAAGTGAGCAATGAATTAACTCTTTAATGTAATTTCTAAAGTAACATTTGATTGTGAGTCTAAATGGTACAGTCTAGGACCTTTATGTTTTAAGGGTCTTCCAATGTTTCCAGAAAAGGCCCTTGTTTTCAATGTTTAAAAAATAGATCAACTTAAGTATATTAGAATTTTAAAGAGGGCATTTGAGCAAACAGAGTTTCATGGATCAGGCAGCTCCAAAGTGGAAGTGATTGGAGGATCCACTAGAGGTGTTGTTGGGAAGGTTTTACAGGGTGAATGTAGAAGCAGACTAGAGAAATATTTGCTTGGCAAAAATTTGGGCAATTGCATTATTTGAACTATCCTGGTGGAAGGGGTTCTCATCACAAAGCTAATACTCAGCTGGTCACTTGTGACGGGTGAAGCTTGGTTCATTTTCTCTATGTAGGATCCCAGGCATAGGAGATATCTCAGCCTAATACTCTCCCATTAAGTTATTTATACCTTCTCTCTGTTTCAGGGTAAGTGGGGGTCTCCCCATGAGTCTTACCACCCTATTCCCTCAGCAAAGTGAAACTGTCCTTTTGCCTCTGTAGGCAATCTTCTGAACAAATTTTTCCTAAAATCTTAGTTCATCTTATTTTTATCGTATCCTCTTCTCTGTACTTGTTTACATGCTTCTGGAACACTGTGTGTCTTGCACGCAGTCCCTGCATTATTTAGGCAATCCTAAAAGAAGACTTCTAGGATGGATTGGTAAAGAACTGCTGACATATCGAACCCTCTCTCTTTGTACCTGAAACTTTCATAATTACCTTAGTTCTCCAGGCCAATTTTGCAATTATCTTTGTCTCGCTTCAAAATACATTTACCTCTGAAAGAAGTTGAGCACATAAAAGGGACATTGTTCAGTGGTACATATGAGGCAGGAGACATGATATCTTTAAAATTATAAACTAAAAGTTTTCTGACACCAAAAGCATGGGCAACACTTGAATTTCATAGGAGAGCAGATCACAAGTGGCAAATGGTGGTCCAGACATCAAATTGCCCAACGGTGGAAAATGAGTCATATCACTTAGGGTACATGCCTTAACACAAATAAATTTCAAAACGGGGTCAAACCCTCGTTTAAAGATAAATGTAAGCTGGTGTGGAGGCACATGTGTGCAGTCCCAGCTACTCAGGAGACTTGAAAGTAAAGCCCATCCTCTGACCTGGCATCCTCCCTCTGTGGGGCACTGTAAATTCGCTAGCACTCCTGTCATTATTGACCAAATCACTCAATGTCCTCTACGTGCCCATTTTTCTATTTTGGGCTTTGATATGTGTGAAAGCAGTCAAGTTCTTTGATGTACAGATACACACATTTCAGGTCAGTTTTGTCATTTTTTGAGGCCAAGGCGGTGGTTCCATTTGACCATTCATGAGAAGTCTTTGAAATTTTCCAGATACCTGAGTTTTTCAGCTCGGTAAAGTGAAAAATGGCATTGAAGGATCTAAACCTTCATGTAGGGTAAAATCACATGCTTTGTGTGAATTAGTGTGTTGGATTGAAACTTATAAACACAGAGGTCAGGATTTGGATAGAAAACCCTGAAAAATAAATACTATAAAATAAGTAATAAAATAATGATGTTACTTGCCCAAGAATCCTTTTTTTGTCAAAAGAAAGAAAATGCCTCTGGTAAGATTTGACATAATGAAATACGTGATGCTTACAGACATTATTAATTTTATGAATAGTTTTTTTTTTTTGAGACAGAGTCTCACTCTGTTGCTCAGGCTGGAGTGCAGTGGCGCTATCTCAGTTCACTGCAAGCTCCCTCTCCCGGGTTCACACCATTCTCCTTCCTCAGCCTCCCAAGTAGCTGGGACTACAGGCACCCACCACCTCCCCCAGCTAGTTTTTTGTATTTTTTTTAGTAGAGACAGGTTTTCACCATGTTAGCCAGGATGGTCTCGATCTTCTGATCTCGCGACCTGCCCACCTCGGCCTCCCAAAGTGCTGGGATTACAGGCTTGAGCCACCGCGCTCGGCCTTGTGAATAGTTTTCTAAAATTGAGACCGTATGCCATATTTTAGATAAAATGTCTCATGATTAAATTTTAAATTCCTTCCAAGTGAAAATATTCTCAATAGCACACATTCATTGAGAACTTATGAGGCAGATACCTCTTGGTTATTACATTTTAATAAGGATTTAACACAAGAACTTTATTAATTTTGTCACTTTCAAAAGGGTCAGATATTTAAGAAGTGTCCCAAAGCAGGCAGAAAGTTTTTTCTGTGTTGTAGTCTTCCTCAAAAATACGTAGACATTCTGCTGAATACCCCTCCCCTGATAGCACAGATTTCTAGTCTATGCACTGCTTATATTGCCCTTCTGCTGCAATGCAGTCTTTCATTTTCTAAGTCTTTTCTTCAATTTCCCCAGTAATATGTGGGTTTGCTGTTTCAGGAATTCCTAATGTTCAGGGATGTGGCCCTAGGCTTCTCCCATCAGGCGTGGGAATACCTTGACCTGTTTCAGAAGACCTTGTACCAGGAGGTGATGGTGAAGCACTATGGTAACTTGGTCTCACTGGACGTGTTTCTCATCTGTAGGATGTGTGCTTTTTCCATTATGATTTTCAGGCTGCCTTTAAGAAACTAGCCTTCCTTCTTTCCTTCCTTCCTTCCTTCCTTCCTTCCTTCCTTCCTTCTTTCTTTCTTCTCTCACTCTCTCTCTTCTTTCTTTTGTTTAGAGATGGGGGTCTCATTATGTTGCCCAGATTGGTCGCAAAATTCCTAGGCTCAAGCAGTCCACTCACCTCAGACTCCCAGAGTGCTGGCTTTGTTTCCCTTGTGTTTATTGAAGTGATTTGAGCTTTATTGAGTCAGGAATGGCAGCACCATTAAACACTTTCATTGGTCATAAAGTTCCTTTCTCAGTGAGGAGGCTTGTAATGTGGAGAAGAAAGGAGTATTTCAGTGTGAGACAGCCAGTGAACTGTGTGTCTCTTTCAGTACCTAATCACCATGTTATTTTTCTTCTCTTTCCCTCCCAGCTGAGGGAGAAGAACTGTCCTTCCAGGATGCCATCATTTTACATAGATTTTGGATTAAAAGCCACATATTGCAATCCACAATTGCACATAGATTCATATATATGGCCCAATTCCCTAAAATATGTTTGTTTGTATATATGGCAAATACTTGAATGCTCTGCCTGAGGTCATGCTTGGCACAATCAGTGTGGTAATACTGAGTAATTTCTGTCATTATGAGATTTGAGTATGCTAAGGAAGACATAAAATTCACATGAAAACAAACAGATAAATCACATCAGGCATGAAACAAAGGTCAGTAAACAAAAATAGGCACCTTCACACATGCAGGGTGTTCAGGGATTCTTTTCTCTGTGGATAACATTTGTCCAGAGACGTAGAGGCCTTAGGTCATTAACTGTTTGAGGAAGGGCATTCCAACAAGAGTGAACAACACGTACACAGGCCCTAAATGGGGAATAGGGTTTGTGTGTTTGAGGAGCAGCTGTTAGAGCAGAGCAGAGTTAGTGAGGGGTGATTTACAGGCTAAGAAGTAAATATGTTAGGAAGAATCAAGTCCTATATGTTTTTTGTTTCATTGTTAAGAATTAGGATTGTCTGTGAAATGTAATTAGTTGCCATTAACTGATGATGTAGAACTTTTATTAATTTTAAATGATATAAACATTTTAATTAAAGTTTAGACATATGCAAAATCCAGATTAAACCAATAAGATGGATCAGTTATTGACTTTCGTGTCCTTTTGGCATATTTCTTCCTTTTTTTAAAAAAATACTCCTGAAGACTCATGGGTTGAATTCTTCCTTTTGACTTTGCTATTCTGAACTTAATGTTTTCATTTTCATTGTAGTCTTCAAGTCTAACACTTCAGTTTTTAGTTTTTGTAATTCTGAATTCTGATGTATCACATCTCAAAGTATTTTATTGTTTTGTAGCATATTTTAAGTAGTGTGGTATACTTTTTTCTGTATTGAGGCATTTGTTTGATGTGTATTTGAATTGTCTCTATGTCTGTCATTCACTATTTTCTTTTTTCTTATACTCTCTTGGATGGGGTTTGAACTTGCATCTCTTTTTTGGAAATTTATGTCTCAGATTAGTTTTTCTCAACCTTGGGCAAGGTGTTGTAGTTCTGGGTATTATTTCTAAGTTTGTGATTTCAGTGTGCTCTATTATCTTGTTTTGTTGTATTCACATTATCATGGTTGAGAGGTGAACGGAGGTATAGAGCACAGTTCTGTGTAGTGTTGTAATTGAATTGTTATTAATCCAGTTTAAAGTTGTTACAAATTATGATGTTACTTAATTCCTAGGGAATTCAGTAAGAAAATAACTGAAAAAATATATATTGAGTAAAAAATCAACAAGCAAATTGAAAAGCTATCCTGGGAAATATCTATTTAATAGCAAATTATGCAGTAATAGAAGAATAGAGGAATAAAGGAGATGTAAGACATATAGAAAATAGCAGAATGTCAGCCATACTGTACTATATGATGCATGTATAGAGGTGGCTAGAGCAGTCAGATTCATAGACAGAAAGTACAATGGTGATTGCAAGAGGCTGGGTGTACAGGAGATGGGGAGACACTATTCAATGAGCACAAGGTTTCTTTAATCAAGATAAATAAGCTCTTGAGACCTGCTGTACCACATTTTCCCAATAGTCAAAAAATTCAGTGTTGTATACTTAAAAATGTAAGTGGCTAGATACCATCTTTAGTGTCCCTACTATAATTTAAAAAAACAAACTCACCAGAAAAAATTTTGAATAAGTAGAAATATTAAAAGCTGTTGTTCATCCCAGGGATTACCTCATGTCTCTCAGTTTTCCCCTTGAATTTTCTGTAAATCACAATTTGTCTGAACTTCAAAAACTATTCCTGTAAAATTTTCCATGATATAAAAAAATAAAAGGGATTTTTTTCACCCTCAAAAACAATAACAGTGGCAGGGCATGGTGGCTCAGGCCTGTAATCCCAGCACTTTGGAAGGCTGAGTCTGGCAAATCACCTGAGGTCAGGAGTTTGAGACCAGCCTGGCAAACATGGTAAAACACCGTCTCTACTAAAAATACAAAAAATTTAGGAAGGCATGGTGGCACATGCCTGTAATCCCAGCTACTTGGGAGGCTGAGGTAGGAGAATCACTTGAACCTGGGAGACAGAGGTTGTAGTGAGCTGAGATCGTGCCATTGCACTCCAGCCTGGGTAAGAAGAATGGAACTCCATCTCAAAAAAAAAGAAAAAAAAGAAAAAAGAAAAAGAAAAAAACAGTAACAGAGAGATATTTGGGAATTTTTTTAATAGGTGGAAAGTAAGCAACACAAGCCTAAACATTCTGAGGGACAGAGAATAAATGAAAAGGAAAATTAGAGAATACTTTGTATGGATAAACAAACAAAGCATATTAAAATTTATGGCGTATAGCTAAAACAGTGCTAAGACAGAATTTATAGCCATAAATGCCCACATTGAGAAAGATTAAAGATCTCAAATCAGTAACGTAACTTTATAAAACCCAACTTTCTTAAAAACAAGGAAAGAGCAAATTAAACCTAAAATCACTAGAACTAAGGAAATGGTAAACATTAGAATAGAGAAAAATGAAATAGAATATAAAAGGAGAATATAAAAATTCAACAAGCCAAACTACAGAAAATTGATAAACTTTTAGATATACTAACCAAAATAAAAAAAGAAGACTGAAATTAGTAAAATCACGAATGAAAGAGGAACATATCTGTTGAACTTACAGAAATAAAAAGAATTATAAGGAAAAGTTAAGAATAACTGAATGCGGACAAAGTAGAAAACTTAGATGAATGTTGAACTTCAAATAGAAATACAAAATACTAAATTTTACTTAAGAAGAAATAGAAAATCTGAAAAAGAAAAAAGTCTTGGCTAGGTACGGTGGCTCATGCCTGTAATCCCTGCACTTTGGGAGGCTGAGGCAGGTGGATCACAAGGTCAGGAGTTTGAGACCAGCCTGATCAACATGATGAAACCCTGTGTCTACTAAAAATACAAAAATTAGCCAGGCATGATGGTGCACGCCTGTAGTCCCAGCTAGTCAGGAGACTGAGGAAGAGGATCACTTGAACCTGGGAAGTGGAGGTTTCAGTAACCTGAGATTGCACCACTGCACTCTAGCCTGGGCAACAGAGCAATTCCCCATCCCGCAACACCTCTCCCAATGAAAACAAAAAGAAATAAAGAAAAAATCTCTCTTCCTTTCTCTCTCTCTCTGTCTCCCCGCACTTACTCACCTCTCCTCTCTTTACTCATAAAGAGATAAAATCAATAACCCAAAAACTTCCTGTAAAAACAGGTGGAGGCCAGGTGCAGTGGCTCTTGCCTGTAATCCCAGTGCTTTGGGAGATCAAGGCAGGAGGATTCCCTGAGATCAGGAGTTCAAGACCCGCCTGGGCAACATAGCAAGACCCTTCTCTACAAAAAATTTTTACAAAATTTGCCAGGCATGGTATTGTGTGGTGAACTATGATCACACCACTGCTCTCTAGCCTGGGTGACAGTGAGAACCTGTTTCAAACGAAACAAAACAAAACATAAAGGTTGGGCTTAGGTGGTTTTCATGGTTGAGTCTACCAAACATTTGTCTAAGAATTGACACCAGTGGTTCACAAAGTTTTCCAAAAGTAAACGATGAGGGAACATTTCTGAAGGTACTCTTCAAGAGCAGTGTTTCAATGATAGCAAAATGAGACAAACTCAAAAACATATAATTGAATGTTTCTTGTGCACATAGGTGTGGAAACAACTAGAAAACCAAATGCTGCAACATATAAAAGGAAGTATACATTGTAACCAGTGGGATTTATATCAAGAGTGCCAGGTTAGCTCAATAAAGGAAAATCAATTAAGGGAGCATATTCTGTTCCTGTAATTATGGACGATTACTTCATGATCATTCTAATAGATGCAGAACAGACACTTCCTGAAAATGCAACAGGATGAAAACAATAAAATAGGAATAGAAAGCAGTTTTCTTAACCTGCTACAAAACTTAAGCCCATGTACAAAAGCCCAGAGCTAACATAGTTAATAGGAAAAGGCTTAAAGCTCTTCTCCAAAGATGAGAAACAAGATGTCTACTCTTTACATCTCCATTTAGCTTTGTAATGGAGGTTGTTCCCAGTCAATTAAGCAAGAAAATGAAATAAAAGGAATGAAGATTGGGAGTGAAGAACACAAACAGTACATCTATTAGGCAATGATAGGATCTTCACTACAGAAAATACCTGGGGCCAAGCATAGTGGCTCTTGCATTTAATCTTAGTAATTTGGGAAACTGAGGTAGGATGACTTGAGTCTAGGAATTCAAGTCGAGACTGGGCAACATAGTGAGGCCCGATCTCTACCAAAAAAGAAAAAAAAAAGTGGCTGGGAGTGTTGGCATGAGTCTGTGGTCCCAGCTACTAATGAGGAGGTGAGAGGATGACTTGAGCCTGTGTAGTCAGGGCTGCAATAAGCTGTGATTGCGCCACTGGACTCCAGCCTGGGCAATGATTTGACACTATCTTAGGGAAAAAAAAAAGGCTGGGCATTGTGGCTCACGCCTGTAACCCTAGCATTTTGAGAGGCCAAGGTGGGTGGATCACTTGAGGCCAGGACTTGGAGGCCGGCCTGAGGAACATGGTGAAACCTTGTCTCTACCAAAAATACAAAACAGGTGGGTGTGGTGGCATGCACGTGTGGTCCCAGCTACCCAAGAGGCTGAGCACTTGAATCCAGGAGGTGGAAGTTGCAGTGAGCTGAGATTGCAATACTGCCAAGGAACACACATGCACGCACACACACCAATCGAAAGAGAGAGGGCAAGAAACTCACAGAGACTGAGAGACAGAGAGAGAATGGAAAACAGGATATGCACACACATACACACACAGAGGGTCATACTGCAGTGGCACAGAAACCAACATCCGCAAGCAGCCGCTGAGGCGACCGCATTCGGCTCTCGACCGAGAACGACCCTCGGTGGAGAGATAAGCCCACGGGTCTGCAGGCCGACCAATCCTCGAGATCACGGGGGGGGTGGGCAAGACTTCTTGGGAGACTCACTCGAAAAGCGTCTGAGCAGGCCTGAGGCTGGGATGCGGCGCAGCTTCCCCCGGACACCCCCTGTGCTTCGGACATCCTGCTCAGACCTTTGCTAGGACTCCTGGCATCGGAAGACAGTCCTGTCGACCCCGTGGAGAGGCCAGGCAGGAGCCTAGGAGCCTTGCCACCAAAGCACTGCCACGGAGGGCTTCTGTTTGCGCCGCCTCAGGGCGTAGTTCCTATGACAACTCTGGGAACCACTGTGAGGCGAGCATTCGCTCGCCGCGAGCACCCGCCTGCACTCGCGCATGCGCAGTGGCTGGGCCGCCCCGCGCTCCGCTGCCAGCAGTCAGGCTGCATCTCCTTTAAAGGAAGGTGGCCACTGGGCGCCAGGGGCTCTTCTGCTGCAGCCTTCTCAGAGGCTGCATTCAGGGCCCTGAAGTCGGCCGCGTGGGAGAGGCGACCATGGGCGGCGTCACACGATCCAACTTCGAGGAGTCCCGACTTGAGAATGTCCTTGAGCCCATTTCCACCAGAGAAGGGGGAGCTTCCTGGCGCCTGCTGGGGTCATCTCATGACCCCCCATCGGATCCCATTCTGGACCCCTACGGGGGAGAATGGATTGGCTGAGCATATCTCATTGACTGAGGCAGGCAGGGCCTGGCTGCAGCCCAGAACGATCCCATGAGCCTCAAGGCGTGGAGTCAGCTGAAAGTGCACAGACTCGTGAGAACTCTGCCTGCCTCCTTTCAAAGAGCAGTGACCTGTGCGCTTCTCAAGGGCCTAGGGATTCTACAAGCTGATCCCGCTTTCCAGGACACCCGTCAACAGGTCCAGGGGCGAATCCGAGGTGGAGCCAATGCGTGGCACTGGCGCACCCCGGAAGAGATGATGTAAGCATGTGTGACTGAGGGCACAGGGGCCGATTGTCAAAGAAACAACGGTGTGCTGGCATGTGCCCTGTGGAAAAGGGGCACAGGTGACCTTTCAGTGAATGCCAGGGAAAATCAAAGAACGTCTGGGATCTAGCAGCGGGCCAAAAGTCTCAGGGGCTCAGTCCACCCAGGAGCAGAGGGGGTCTCGTCCTCAGGAACGAGACTGGGTGTGTGGAGGAAATGCGACAGCACCTCTTCCAGAAGACAAGGACTTGTCTTTCAAAGGACGAGGGAGGCAGAGGGTTCGGAAGCCTCAGTGAACTTTCAGCTGACAGCACACCTTGAGGCCCGTGGGATGATTGTGGGCTGCAGCGAGATCCTGCCTGCCTCAGTCGATGTGCTCAGCCCATCCATTCTCCCCCGTAGGGGTCGTGAATCGGGTCTGAGGCGGAGTCCTGAGACCCCACCAGGCGCCCTGAAGCCCCTGCACCCCCGGACGAAATGGGTTCCAACCGAAGCAGGTTTGGAGAGAAAAACAATCAGGACAGGGATCTCCAGGAAGTGTGCACCTGATGGACTGGGAAGTGATCCTTTTGGAAGACATCCAGCCAGACCAGGAAGCATCCAGGCCCCGAAGAAACAGGGGATACACAGCCAGAGGGAGGACGGAGCAGAGGCCAGAGCCCAGGTAGGGTACAGCACCGTGCCACCGGCACGGGCTTTAAGGGGAAGGGTGCCAAAAGGGTGGCTTGTGCAGTGAGGCCAGCGTTCCAGTGACTGGGATTGTGGCCATCTCCCATTCCCGGCTTCTTCTTTCAGCCTGTGTCTTGGTGTGGCTTGTTTTCTCCGAGAAGAGCCCGGAAAAGATACAAGCCTCTTCTGTGATGTGGGCCTGCTCCTCTCCTGCAGGACCATGAGCTCCCGTGCGGCTTTTGTCCGTGGCTGCAGTGTGTTCGTCTTGCTCAACGAAAAGAGGCCGCACGGGCTGGGGATGAGGTTGCAACTACTCCGGGAGCCAGGCATCTCCTCACGAGGTCGAGGCCTACACAAACCCAAAGTGGAACCGCCGCGAAAACGGTTGACAAGCGGACACATGGACCAGGCACAGAGACGGAGGGAGGCTCGCCAAAGACAGGCCGACATGCAGGAAATCGCTTTTAGGCGCAACGGGCACTTTCCTACACACACACACACACACACACACACACACACGCCCACAGTATTATGACTAATACATTTGTTTCCCAATATAGAAGAATTAAGGATTGTAAAGAAATTGTATTTATGTGTGTATGCAATTATTCCAAAATCAAAGTTAAGAAAATCCATTTATAATAGTATCAATAAAAATATACAGAAATGAGGCTGGGCACAGTGGATCACTCATGTAATCCTTGCTCCCAGCAATTTGAGAGGCCAGTGTGGGCAGATCACCTGAGGTCAGGAGTTCGATAGCACCCTGGCTAACATGGTGAAACCTGGTCTTTACGAAAAATTCAAAAATTGGGCTGGATGTGGTGGTGCATGCCTGTGGTCCCAGCTACTCAGGAGGATGAGGCTGGAGAATTGCTTGAACCCGGAGTCAGAGGTTGCAGTGAGCCAAGATTGTACCACTGCACTCCATCCTGCATGACACAGTGAGACTCCATCTCAAGACATATGTACATATATACACACACACACATATATATGCACATACATGTATTTATATGAATGAATTTAACAAATGTGTAACATTTGTACAGGGAACACGGGAAAATATCATGAATGAAATTATATTTCATTGAAATAAATTGAAAGACATCCCAGATTTATGGATCAGAACACTAATATTGTCAAGGTAGTCGTATCTTTGGAACTGATGTAGAGTCATTGTGACCCTATCAGTTTCAGCTGGCTTGATGACAGAAATTGACTTGTGGATCCTAAAATACATAAAGCTGTGCAATGGAGTCAGAAATGCCAAAATAAGTAAACAAAAAAGAAAGCAAAACCTAGAAAGTTTGCTGGCTAATATCTCCCAGGTTTCCTAGACAGAGTTATTAGTCACGGGGTATAAAGTTTTGGTTATTCAAGATGATAAACTCCTAGAGATCTACTGTACAACAGAGTACCTATTGTTGTAACAGCATAGTTAAAAGTTTCCTAAGAGGGTGGGACTTACGTGCTGTTAAAATACACGCACACAAAGATAGCAGGAGGAAGCTGTTGCAGGTGATACATATGTTCCATTGCATATTCCTTTCCATTCCATTCAATTCCCCTCCATTCCATCCCACTCTGTTACATGTTTCTTTCCCTTCCGTTCAATTCCGTTCTGTTCCCTCTGTTCCATTCCATATTCCGTTACATTCCATATCCATTCCATTCCCTTCCATATTCCATTCCATTCCATTCTGTACTCCATTCCATTCCATATTCCATTCCATTCCATAATCCATTCCTTTCCATATTCCATTCCATTCCATTTCATTCCATTCCATTCCATTCCTAATTTCATTCCACTCCATTCCATTCCATTCTATTCCATTCCATATTCCATTCCATTACAGTCCATATTCCATTCCATTCCATTCCTTATTTCATTCCACTCCATTCCATTCCATTCTATTCCATTCCATATTCCATTCCATTCCATTCCATATTCCTTTCCATTTCTTTCCAATGCATTACTTATTCCATTTCATTCCCTATTGCATGCCATTCTATTCCTTTTCATTATATTCCATATTCAATTCCCTTCCATATTCCATTCCTTTCCATTCCATTCCATTTCTTTCCATTGCATATTCCATTCCATTTCATTCCTTTATATGTTCCATTCCATTCGTTTCCATATTCCATTCCATTCCATTCCATATTTCATTCCATCCCACATTCCATTCCATTCCATATTCTATTACATACTGTATTCCATTCCATTCCATTCCGTATTCCATTGCATTCCATCTTCCATTCCATTCCGTTCCAAATTCCATTCCATTCAGTATTCCATTTCATTCAATTTCATATTCAATTGCATTCGGTTCCATTCCATTCCATTCCATATTCCATTGCATTCCTTTGCATTCCATTCCATATTCCATTCCATTCCTTATTCCATTTGATTGCACATTTCATTCCATTCCATTCCGTTCCCTTAAATTCCATTTTATTCCGTTCCATTCCATTCCATGCCAGATTCCATTCCATTCTATATTCCATTGCTTTCTTTTCCATTCCGTTCCATTCCATTCCATATTCCATTCCATATCATTCCACTCCATTTCATATTCCATTCCATTCCATATTCCACTCCATTCTATATTCCATTCCATTCCATTCCATATTCCATTCCATTTCATATTCCATTCCATTCCATTCGGTATTCCATTCCATTACATATTCCATTCGATTCCTTTCCATATTGCATTCCATTCCATATTCCATTCCGTTTCTTTCCATTCAATTTCCTTCCATTTCATTCTGTCCCATATTAAATCCATTGCATATTCCATTCCATTCCACTCCTTTCCTTTATATATTCCTTTCCATTCCACCACACATTCCATTCCCTTTTATTCTATTCCATTCTCTTCCATCCCACATTCCATTCCATTCCCTTCCATTCCGTTCTATACTCCATTCCATTTCGTATTCTATTTCATTTCATATTCCATTCCATACCATATTATATTCCGTTCCATTCCATATTCAATTCCATTCCATTCAATTTCATATTCCGTTTCTTTACATTCCGTTTCATTCCATTCCATTCCATTCCATATTCCATTCCATTCCATGTTCCAGTCCATTCCATTCCATTCCGTTCCATTCCATTCCATGTTCCATTCCATTCTGTTACATTCCATTCCATATTCCACTTCATTCCATATTCCATTCCATTCCATATTCCATTGCATTCCCTATTCCAGCCCATTCCATTCCATATTCCATTCCATTCCCTTCCATTCCATTCCTGTCTGTATTCCATTCCAGTCCATATTCCATTCCATTTTCATTTCCGTTTCATTCTATTCCATTCCATTCCACATTCCATTCCATTCCAAATTCCATTCCATTAAATATTCCATACCATTCCTTTCCATATACCATTCCATTCCATTCTACTCCACACAATTACATTCACAATTCATTTCCATTCCATTTCATTCAATTTCATTTCATATTCCATTCCATTCCTTTCAATATTCCATTGCATTGAATTGCATTCTATTCCATTCCATTCCATTCCATTCCATTCCACTCCATAATATATTCCATATTCCCTTCCATTCCTTTTCCTTCCCTTTTCCTTTCCATTCATTTGCATTCCATCCCATTGGAAATTGCACTCCATTTTATATTCCAATCCATTCAATTCCATATTCCATTACATTCCACTTCATATCATTCCATTTCATACTCCCTTCCTTTCCATATTCTAATCGATTCTATATTCCATTCCATTCAATTCCATTCCATATTTCTTTCAATTTCGTCTTCCATTCCTTCGGAATTCTATTACATTACATATTCCATTCTATTCTATTCCATTCTATATTGAATTCCATTCCATATTCCATTCCATTCCATTCCATTCAAATCCATATTATATTCCACACCATATTCCATTCCAATCTTTTCAATATTCCATTCCGTTCCATTCCGTTCCACTTTATATTCCATTCCATTCCATATTTCTTTCCATTCCATATTCCATTCCACTCCATATTCCATTTCATTCCATATTCTATTGCATTCCATTCCATTCCATTCCATTCCATTGCATTCCATTCCTTTCCATTCCATTCTGTTACATTCCGTTCCATATTGCATTACGTTCAATATTCCATTCAATTCTATTCCATCCCTCGTTCTATTCCATTCCCTTCCATTCCGTTCCATATTCAATTTTTATACTATATTGCATTCCGTTCCTTATTCCATTACATATTCCATTCCATTGCATTTCAATCCTTTCCATTCCGTTTCATATTCCATTCCATTCCATTCGATTCCATTCCATTCCTTTCCATCCCATTCCATAGAGTATTCCATTCCATATTCCATTTCGTTCCATTCCATGTTCCATTCCATTCCATATTACATTCCATTCGATATTTTATTCCATTCTTTTCCATATTGCATTCCATTACATTCAATACAATTTTATATTCCCTTCCAATCCATTCCATTGCACTGCATTCCATTCCATATTCCTTCCCAATCCATATTCCATTCCGTTTCATATTCCATTCCATTCTATATTCCACTCCATTCCATTCCATTCCATTCCATGCCATGCCATGCCATAATGCGTTCCGCTCCATTCTTTTCTGTTTCATTCCGTTCCATTCAATTCCATATTCCATTCCATTCCGTATTCCATTCGGTTCCATTCCATTCCACTCCATTCTATTCCATATTCCATTCCATTCCATTCCATTCCTTGCTCATATCCATTCTGTCCAGTTCCATTCCTTTCCATTCTATTCCATTCCATATTCCATTCCGTTCCATATACCAATCCATACCATATTCCATTACATTCTATTTCATATTCCATTCTATTCCATTCCATTCTATTCCATTGCATATTCCATTCCATTCCATTCCATTCCATTTCCTTCCATTCCATATTCCATTCCATTCCATTCCATATTCCATTCCATTCCATATTCCATTCCATTCTATTGCATTCCACATTCCAATCCATTCCATGCCATTCCACTCCATTCTTATTAAATTCCATTCCATTCCATATTAAATTCCGTTCCACTTCATTCCATTCCATATTCCCTATTCCATTCCATTCCATTTCATTCCGTTCTATATTCAATTCCATTCCACATTATATTTCATTCCATTGCATTCCCTTCCCTTCCATTACATTTCATATTTCATTCCATTTCTTTACTTTCCGCTTTTTTCCGTACCATTCCCTTCCATGTTTCATTCAATTGCATTCCATTCCATATTCCATTCCATTCCTTTGCATATTACATTGCATTCCATTCTGTTCCATTCCATTCCATTCCATATTCCATTCATGACATATTCCATTCCATTCCATTACATATTCCATTCCATTCCATATTCTATTCCATGCCATATTCCATTCCATTCCATTCCATATTCCATTCCATTCCATATTCCATTCCATTTCATTTCATTCCATTCCATATTCCATTCCATTCCAATCTATTTCATTCCATATTCCATTCCATTTCATTCAGTTCCATAATATATTTCATTCCATATTCCTTTACAATCTATTCCGTTCCATATTCCATTCCATTCCCTTCCATTCCGTTCCATATTCCATTCCATTCCATTCCACTTGATATTTTATTATACTCCATTCGATACTCCATTCCATTCTGTAGCTATTCAATTCCATATTCCATTCCATTCCATTCCATCCATATTCCATTGCATTCCGTATTTCATTTCTTTCCATATTCCATTCCATCCCAGATTGAATTCCATTTCTTTTTCCATTCCATTCCATATACCTTTCCATTCCATTCCATTCCGTTTCATTCCATTCCATTCCATATTCCTTTCCATTCCAGATTTCATGCCATGCCATATTCCATTCCATTCCATTCCATATTCCAGTCCATTCCATATTCGATTCCATTCCCTGTTCCATTCCATTCAATAGTCCATTCCATTTCATTCCATTCCATATTCCACTGCATTCCATTCCATTCCATTTTGCATTCCATTCCATATTCCCTTCCATTCAATGCCATATTCCATTGCATTCCACATTCCATATTCCATTCCACACCATTCCATATTCCATTCCATACCCATTCCATTTCATTCCATATTCTGTTATATTCCATTCCTTACCATACTATTTAATATTTCATTCCTTTTCATTCTATTCCATTCCATTGCATTCCATAATCCTTTCCATTCCATTCCATTGCATTCCATTCCATATTTCATTCCATTGAATATTCCATTTTATTCCATACCATACCATATTCCATTCCATTCCATTCCATTTCATTCCATTACATTCTATTCCGTTACATATTCCACTCCACTCCATTCCATACTGCATTACAATCCATTCCATTCCATTCCGTATTCCATTCCATTCCATATTCCATTCAATTGCATATACTATTCCATTCCATTCTATTAAATTCCATTCCATTCCCTATTCCTTTCCATTCCAATCTATTTCATTCCATATTCCATTCCGTTTCATTCAGTTCCATAATATATTTCATTCCATATTCCTTTACAATCTATTCCGTTCCATATTCCATTCCATTCCATTCCATTCCGTTCCATATTCCATTCAAGTCCATATTCCATTCCATTCCATTCCACTCGATATTTTATTATACTTATTCAATTCCATATTCCATTCCATTCCATATTACATTGCATTCCGTATTCCATTTCATTCCATATTCCATTCCATCCCAGATTCAATTCCATTTCCTTTTCATTCCATTCCATTCCATTCCGTTTCATTCCGTTCCATTCCATATTCCTTTCCATTCCATATTCCATGCCATGCCATATTCCATTCCATTACATTCCATATTCCATTCCATTCCATTTACCATTGCATTCTATTCCGTGCCATTGCATATCATTCCGTATTCCATTCCATTACATATCATTCCTTATTCTTTCCCATCAATTCCATTCATATTCCATTCCATTCCATGTTCCATTCCATTCCATATTCCAATCGATTCCATTGTATTCTATTCCATTCCATTTTCCATCCCATTCCCTACTCCATTGTATTCCATTCCATTCCGTTCGCTATTACATTATATTCTATATTCCATTCGATTCCATATTTCATTCCATATTCCATTCCATTCCATATTTCATCCCATTCCATATTCCATTCCTTTCTATTTTATATTCCATTCCATTCCATATTCCTTTCAAATCCATATTCCATTCTATTACATTATATTACATTCCATATACCATTTAATTCCATTCTATTTCATATTAAGTTCCGTTGAGTTCCATTTCGTTCCATTGCATATCCCATTCCATTCCATATTCCATTCCATTCCATATTCCATTCCATTCCATTCCATATTTGATTCCATTCCATTCCATGTTCTATTTCATTCCATTTCACTCCATTCCGTTGCATTTCATTGCATATCATGTTTTGTTCCATTCAATTCCGATCCGTTCCATTCCATTCCATTTCATACACAATTCCATTCTCCATTCCATTCCATTCTATTGCATTATATATTCCGTTCCATTCTATTCCATTCCATATTCCATTCCATTCCATTCCACTCCCCTCGGTTCCATATTCCATTGCAATCCATATTCCATTTCATTCCGTTCCATTCCGTTCCATAATCCATACCATTGCATTCCATTCCATAGCATTCCATTCCATTTCGTTTCATATTCCCTTTCATTCCATATTCCATTACATTTATTCCATATTCCATTTCATTTTGTTTTGTATTCCATTCCATTCCATTTCATTCCATTCCATGTTATATTCCATTCCCTTTCATTCCATTCCGTTCCATTCCTTTCCATTCCATATTCCTTTCCATTCCATTCCGTATTGCATTACATTCCATTTTCCATCCATTCCATTCCATTTCATTCCATTTCATATTCCGTTCCTTTCCATTCGATTCCATTCCGTTCCGTTCCTTTCCGTTCAATTCCATATTCCATTCCATTCCATACTCCATTCCCTTTCATTCCATTCCATTCCATTCCATTCCATTCCATTCCATTCCATTCCATTCCATTCCATTCCATTTCATTCCATTCCATTCCTTTCCGTTCCATTCCTTTCTCTATTCCGTTCCATTCCATTCAATACCTTACTCAATTGCATTCCATAATCCATTCCATTCCATTCCATTGCTTATTTCAATCTCTATTCCATTGCGTTTTATTCCATTAATATACCATTCCATTCCATTCCATATTCCTTTCCATTCCACTCCATTCCCTTCCATTCCATAACATTCCATTTCATGTTTCGTTCCATTCACTTCTGTTCCCTTCCATTCCGTTCCGTTCCATATTCCATTCCATTCCATATTCCATTCCATTCCATTCCATTCCATATTCCATTGCATTCCTTTCCATGATCCATTTCATTCCATTCCATTCCATGTTCCATTTCATTCCATTCCATATTCCCTTTCATTCATTCCATTCTATTCCATTCCGTATTCCATTCCATTTCGTTCCATATACCATTCCATTCATTATTCCATTCCATTCCATTCCAGATTCCATTCCATATTCCATTCTATATTCCATTGTATTCCGTTCCATATTGCTTTCCATTCAATTACATACACCGTTCCATTCCATTCCATTTCATTCCATATTCCATTGCAATGCATTCCATTGCATTCCATTCCATTCCATTCCATTATATTCCATTCCTTTCCATATTCCATTCCATTCCATTCCACATTCAATTCCATTCAATTTTATATTCCATTACTTTCCATTCCATTCCTTTCCATTTCATTCCATATTCCATTCCATTCCAGATTCAATTCCATTTCTTTCCATTCCATTCCATATACGTTTCCATTCCATTCCATTCCGTTTCCTTCCATTCCATTCCATTTTCTTTCCATTCCATATTCCATGATATGCCATATTCCATTCCATTCCATTCCTTTTCCTTTTCCATTCCATTGCATTCCATATACCGTTGCTTTCCATTCCGTGCCATTCCAAAGCATTCTGTATTCCATGCCATTCCATTCCATTCCATATTCCTTTCAATCAATTCCAATCATATTCAATTCCATTCCATATTCCATTCCATTCCATATACCATTCCATTCCATATTCCAATCGATCCATTCTATTCTATTCCATTCCATTTCCTATCCCATTCCCTACACCATTGTATTCCATTCCATTCCGTTCCATCTTACATTTTATTCTATACTCCATTCGATTCCATATTTCATTCCTTTCCATTTCATTCCATGTTCCATTCCATTCCATTTTCCATTCCATTCTATATTCCATTACATTGCAATTTATTTTCCATTCCATTCCATTCCATATTCCTTTCCATTCCATATTCCATTCTATTGCATTATTTTACATTCCATATACCATTCCATTCCATTCTGTTTCATATTACGTTCCGTTGAGTTCCATTCCGTTCCATACCATATTGCATTCCATTCCATATTCCATTACGTTTTTTTCATTTCATTCCATTCCATTCCATTCCATGTTCTATTTCATTCCATTCCACTCCATTCCTTTCCATTCCATTCCATATCATGTTTTGTTCCATATCATGTTTTGTTCCATTCTCACAATGCTGAGATAATTCCATTCCATATTCCATTCCATTCCATTCCATTCCACTCCACTCGGTTCCGTATTCAATTCCAATCCATATCCCATTTCACACATTTTCCGTTCCATGCCATTCCATAATCCTTCCATTCCATTCCAGTCCATTTCATTCCATATCCCATTTCTGTGTTAGAAAGGCCAATATTTGTAATTCTTCAGGTAAAGAGTCTGTGAACCCAAGATTATATTCCATATTCCATTACATTCCATTTCACCCACTAGTCCATTCCATTACATATTCCATTACATTACATATTCCATTACATTCCATATACCATTCCATTCAATCACATATTGAATGGATATTACATATTCCATTCCATTCCATTCCTTTTCATTCTATATTCCGTCCGATTCCCGTCCATTCCATTCCATATTCCAATCCATTCCATATTCCTTTCGATTCCATTTCATATTCCTTTCCATTGCATTCCATATTGAATTCCATTACATTCCATATTCCACTCCATTGCATATTCCATCCATTCCATTTGCCATTCATTCTATTGCATATTCCAATTCATATTCCATTGCATTCCATATGAATTCCATTACATTCCTATTCCACTCCATTGCATATTCCTTTCCATTCCATATGCCATTCCATTCTATTGCATATTCAATTCATATTCCATTCAATCCGTATTCCATTCCATCCATATTCCATTCCATCCATTCAATATTCCATTAAATTCTATCTTCCTTTCCACTCCATTCCATTCAATTTCGTTCCATTGCATTCCATTCCACATTCCATCCGTTCCATGT
>NW_022680987.1:0-53830 GCF_009764315.1 Trachypithecus francoisi | reverse complement strand
TTATTCCATTCCATTCCATTCATTCCATTCCATTCCATTCTATATTCCATTCCATTCCATGCCATTCCATATTTCATTGCATTCCATATTCCATTCGTTCATTCCATTCCATTCCATTCCACTCCATTCCATTTCATATTCCATTCCATTCCATTCCGCTTCCTTTCGTTGCATTCCTTTTCGTTCCATTCCATATTCCATTCCATTCCATATTCCATTCCTTTTCATTTCATTAGATTCCATTCCATTCCATTCCTTTTCATTCCATTCCATACCGTATTTCATTGCTTTGCATTCCATTCCGTTCCGTTCCACTCCATTTCATATTATTGCATTCTGTACCGTCGCGTTCCCTTCCATTTTATTCCATATTCCATTCCATTCTATATTCCTTTGCGTATTCCGTTCCAATCCAATCCATATTCCATTCCATTCCATACTCCTTTCCATTCCATTCCATTCCCTTCCGTTCCATTCCATATTTTGTGACGTTATATTCTGTTCCTTTCCGTTTCTTTCCTTTCCGTAATCCATTCGATTCCGTTTCATTCAATTCCATATTGCATTCCATTCCATTCTATTCCATTTCATATTCCATTCCATTCCATTCCATTCCGTACCATATTCCATTACATTCCATATTCCATTCCATTCTATTCCATTTCATATTCCATTCATTGCATTCCATTCCATTCCGTGCCATATTACATTCCATTCCATATTCCATTACATTCAATTACATTCTATTCAATTTCATTCCATTCCACTGCACTTCCCATTCCATGTTCCATTCTATTCCATTGCATTGCACTCCATTCCATTCCATATTCCATTCCATTCCATTCCATTCTATTTCAGTCCATTCCATCCCACTCTATAGTCCATTCCATTCCATATTCCATTACTTTCCATTCTATATAACATTCCATTTCCTTCCATATTCCGTTGCATTCCGTATTCCATGCCATTCCCTTCCATCTTCCATTTCATTCCATTCAATGCCGTTCCATTCCATTTTACATTACATTCCATTACATTCTTTTGAATCCAATCCATTCCATATTTCTTAGCTTTCCATATTCCATTCCATTCCATATTCCATTCCATTCTTTCCTTCCATATTCCATTCCTTTCCATTCTTTTCCGTTCTGTTCCATTCCATTCAGTTGCGTATTCCATTCCATTACATATTCCATTCCATTCTATTCCATTCCATATTACATTCCATTCCATTACATATTCCATTCCATACCATAATCCTTTATAATCCATTCCATATTCCATTCCATTGCATTCCACTCAATTCCATTCCATATTCCATTCCATTCCTTTCCATATTCCATTCCATTCAATTCCATTCCATATTCCAATCCATTCCTTTCCATTCCATTTAATATTCCAATCCTTTCTAATCCAATCCGTTACATTCCATTCCATTCCATATTCCTTTCCAAACCATATTCCATTCCATTCCATATTCGATCCATCCTCCTTTTTTTTTTTTTTTTTTTTTTTGACACGGAGTCTCGTTCTGTCGCCCAGGCTGGAGTGCAGTGGCCAGATCTCAGCTCACTGCAAGCTCCAACCATTCTCCTGAGTTCAGGCCATTCTCCTGCCTCAGCCTCCCAGTAGCTGGGACTACAGGCACCCGCCACATCGCCCGGCTAGTTTTTCTTGTAATTTTAGTGTGAGACGAGGTTTCACCGTGTTTGCCAGGATGGTCTCGAGATCCTGACCTCGTGATCCGCCCGTCTTGGCCTCCAAAGTGCTGGGATACAGGCTTGAGCCACCGCGCCTGGCTCCATTCCTTTCCATTCCTTTCCAATCCATATTCCCTTCTATTCCATTCCATTCTCTTCTGTTCCCTTCTGTTCATTTCCATATTCCATTCCATTCCATATTCCATTCCATTCCACATTCCATTTCATGCCAGTCAATTATCCATTCCATTCCCTATTGCATTCCATTCCCTATTGCATTCCATTCCATATTCCATTCCATTCCATATTCCATTCCATTGCATTCCTTTCCATTCCATATTCCATTCCATTCCTTTACATTCCACTCCGTTCCATATTTCATTCCATATTCCATTCCATTCCATATTCCATTCCAATCCATTTCATTCCATTTCATTACATAATCCATTTTTTTCCGTATTCCACTGAATACCACTCCATTCTATATTCCATTCCATTCCATATTCCATTCCATTCCTTTACATTCCACTCCGTTCCATATTCCATTGCATTCCATTCCATTCCATCCCATTCTGTATTCAGTTCCATCCATATTGCATTCCATTCCATTCCATCCTCCTCACATTCCATTCATATTCCATATTCATTCCATTCAACTCCGTTCCATATTCCATTGCATTCCATTCCATTCCATCCCATTCTGTATTCAGTTCCATTCCATATTGCATTACATTACATTTCAATTATTCATTCCATATTCCTTTGCATTCCATACTCATTCCATTCCTTTCCATATTCCATTCCATTACCTTGCATTTTATATCCCATTCCATTTCCTTTCATTTATTAAATTCCGTATTCCTTTCCATTCTATATTCCATTCCATACCACATTCCAATCCATTCCTTATTCCATTCCTTCCATATTCCAATCCACTGTAAATTCCTTTCCATTCCATTCAATCTATATTCCATTCCACTCCATTCCATTCTTTATTCCATTCCATTCCACAATCCTTTCCATTCCATATTCAATTGAATTCCTTATTCTATTCCATTGCATTCCATTGTATTCATTACATTCCATTCCTTCCATTCCATTTCATATTCCAATCCATTCCATTCTGTTCCTTTCCTTTCCATTCCACATTCCATTCCATTCTATATTCCATTCCATATTTCATTCCATTCTATATTCCATTGCATTCCATTGCATGGCATTCCATCCATTACATTCCGTTCCTTCCATACATTTCATATTCTGATACATTCCATTCTGTTCTGTTAGATTCCATTCCATATTCCATTCATGTATATTCCATTTCATATTCCATTTATTCTGTATTCCATTTCATTCCGTTCCATTCCATTCCGTTCCGTTCCATTCATTCCATTCCATTCCATTCCATTCCATATTCCATTCCATTGCATTCCTTTCCATTCCATTCCATATTCCATTCCATTCCATTCCATACCATATTCCATTCCATATTCCATTCCATTATATATTCAATTTCATTCCATTCTATCCATATTCCATTCCATTGCATATTCCATTCCATTCCATCCTATGTCTTTCCATTCCATACCATATTCCATTCAATTCAATATTCCATTCCATTGCATTTCATTCCATATTCTTCCATCTCATATTCCGTCGCATTCCATTCCATTGCATTCCATTTCATTTTCCATCTCATACCATATTACATTGTATTCCATTCCATGAGTTGTCTTCCAAACCGTTTCATGTTTTGCTTCATTCTGTTACCTTCCCTTCTGTTCCCTTTCATTCCATTCCATATTTCATTCGCTTGTATATTCCATTCCATATTCCATTCCATTCCATATTCCATTCCATTCCATTCCACATTCCTTTCCATTCCATTCCGTTCCATATTCCATTCCATTCCATATTGCACTCCATTCCATATTACATTTCATTCCATATCCTTTTCCATTCCATTCGATTCAAAATTCCTTTCCATTCCATATTCCATTCCTTCGATTCCGTTCCATATTCCATTCCTTTCCATTCCATTCCATATTCCATTCCTTTCCTTTCCTTATTCCATTCCATACCATTCAACATTCCATTGCATTCCATATTCCCCTGCATTTCATTTAGTTCCGTTCCCTTCTATTCCATTCATATTCCGTTTCATTCCGTTACGTTTCTTTCTGTTCCATCCATTCCATATTCACTTCCATTCTATATTCCATTTCATATTGCATTCCATTCCATTCCATTTCAATCCATTCCTTTCCATTCCTTTCCATATTCCATTGCATTCCATTCCATTCCATTCCATATTCCTATACATTGCATATTCCCTTCCATCCACATTCCATTCCATCCCTTCCTTTCCATATTTTTCCATTCCATTATATATTTCATTCAATTCCACATTCCGTTCCATTCCATCTTTTATTACATTCCCTTCCATTCCATTCCATTGCATATTCCGTTCCAGTGCATTCCATTCATATTCCATTCCATTCCATATCCATTCCATTCCATTCCATTCATATTTCCTCCCATACAATATTCCATTTCATTCCATTACATTCCGTTCCTTTCCATTCCATTTTATATGCTGTTCCATTCCATTACTTTACATTCTGTTCCATTTCATTCCTTTCCATATTCCATTCCATTCTATATACCATTCCATATTCCATTCAATTCCATATTCCATTCCATTCCATTTCATTCCATATTCCATTCCATTCCATTCCATATTCCATTCCATTCCATTTCATATTCCATTCCATTCAATTTCATTCCATTCCATTTCTTATTCCATTATATTTCATATCCCCTTCCATTCCATTCCATTCAATATTCCATTCCATTCGATATTCCATTCCATTCCATCCAGTCAAATTCGTTCAATTCATTCTTTTCCATATTCCATTCCACTTGATATTCCACTCCATTCCACTCCTTTCCATTTCATTCCATATTCGATTCCATTCCATTCCATTCCATATTCCATTCCATTCTATTTCATTCCATTTCATTCCATTTGATTCAACATTCCATTCCATTCCATTCCGTTTTCTATTCCATTCCATTCCATATTAAGTACCATTCCATTTTGTTCCACATTCATTTCATTCCACATTCCATTCCATTCCATATTCCACTCCATTTCATATTCCATTACATTCCTTTCCATATTCATTCCATTGAATTCCATATTACATTCGACTGCATTCCATTACACTCCATTCCATATTCCATTAATTGCATTCCATTCAATCCTTTTAATCCATAGTCCATTCTATTCCATTCCATTCCATTCCATTCCATTCCATTCCATTCCATAGTCCATTGCATTCCATTCCATAATGAATACCATTTCATATTCCATTCCATTCCATATTCATTCCACACCTTTGGATATTCCATTCCATTCCATCCATCCATTCATTCCGTTCCGTTCGTCCGTTCCATTCCATTCCATTCCATTCCATTCCATTCCATTCCATTCCATTGTATTTTATATCCCATTCCTCTCCATTCCATTCAGTTTCATTTACTCCATTCCATATTCCTTTCCATTCTATATTCCATTCCAAACCATAATCCATTGCATTCCTTATTCCATTGCATTCCTTATTCCATTCCATTCCATATTGATTCCATTGCAAATTCTATTCCATTCCATTCAATTCCATATTCCATTCGATCCATTTTATTCCATTCTTTATTCCATTCCATTCCATAATGCTTTCCATTCCATATTCCATTTAGTTGCATATTCTATTCCATTCCATTCCATTATATTCCATTACATTCCGTATCCTTCCATTCTATTTGTTATTCCAATCCATTCCATTCCATCCCGTTCCATTCCATTCCACATTCCTTTCCATTCCATCTTCCATTGCATTCCATTAAATTCCATTCCTTTCCTTTCATTACACATCCATTCCTCTGCATTCCACTCCATATTCCATTCCATTCCATATGCCATTCGATTACGTATTCCATTCCATTCCATTCCATTCCATTCCATACTTCCTCCCATACCATGTTCCATTTCATTCCATCACATTCCGTTCCTTTCCATTCCATTTCATATGCCATTCCTTTCCATTATCTTACATTCTGTCCCGTTCATGCCATTTCATATCCATTCCATTCTATATTGCATTCCATTCCATTCCATTCCATATGCATTCCATTCATTCCATTCCATTCCATATTCCATTCCATTCCATATTCCATTCCATTCCACTCCATTCCCTATCCATCCATTCCATTCCATTCCCTATTCCATTCCATTCCATATTCCATTCCATTCCATTTCATTGCATTCCATATTCCATTCCATTCCATTCCAATCCATTCTATTCCAACCCATTCCTTATTCCATTAATTTCCATATTCCATTACATTACATTTCCGATTTAATTTCTTTCCATTGCCTTCCATTCCATATTCCATTCCATTCCAGATTCCATTCCATTACTTTCCATAATCCATTCCATTCCATTGTACTTTATATCCCATTCCTCTCCATTCCATTCCGTTCCATTCCATTCCATTACATATTCCATTCCATTCCATATTCCATTCCATTCCATATTCTCTTCTGTTCCATTCAGTTCCATTCAATTCCATTCCATATTCCATTCCATTCCATATTCCATTCCATTCCATTAAATTCCTTTCCATTCCATTCCATTCCTTATTCCATTCCTTTCCATTTCATTCAGCATTCCATTCCATTTATCGATATCCTTTGCATTCCATTCCATTCCATTCCTTCCATTCCGTTTCATATTCTGTTCCACTTCGTTGCGTTCTGTTCCATTCCGTTCCACATTCCATTATATCCATCCCTTTTCTTTCCATATTCCATTCGATTGCATTCCATTACACTCCATTCCATATTCCAATAAATTCCATTCTATTTCATTCCATTCCATTCCATTCCATATTCCATTCCATGCCATTCCATTCCATTCCATTCCATTCCACATTCCATTCCAGTCCATATTCCATTCCATTCCATATTCCATTCCATTCCATATTTCATCCCTACCATATTCCTTTACATTCCGTTACATTCCATTCCCTTCCATTCCATTTCGTATTCCGTTCCATTCCGTTACGTTCAGTTGTGTTCCATTCTTTTCTTTCCTTATTTCATTTCATTATATATTCCATTCCATTCCATATTCCATTCCATTCCATTTCATTCCATTCCATTACATATTCGAATCCTTTTCATTCCTTTCCTGTCCATATTCCATTCCATTTCATATTCTATTGCATTCTATTCCTTTCCTTTCCATTCCTTATTCCATTCCATTCCATTCTATTCCATTCCATATTCCTTTCCATTCCATTCCATATTCCATTCATCATTCCATTCCATATTCCATTCCATCCCATTCCATATTCCATTCCATTCCATTTTTCATTCCATTCCATTTTTCATTCCATTCAATATTCCTTTCCATTTCATTCCATATTGCATTCTGTTCCCTTCCATTCCAAGTTCCTTCCATTCCAATCCATTCCATATTGCGTATATTCCATATTCCTTTATTCCATATTAAATTCCATTCCATTCGGTTCCATTCCATTCCATTTTATTGCATTCCATTCCATTCCACTCCATATTCCATTCCATTCATTCCATACCATTCCATTCCATTCCATACCATTCCATTCCATTCCGTTCTATTCCTTCCATCCATTCGTTTATATTCCATATTCCATTCCATTCCATTCCATATTCTTTCCCTTTCCATTCTATTCCATTCAACTTTCCATTCATTGCATCAGTTCCTTTCCATTCCATATTCCATTCCTTCCATTCCATTCCTGTTCCATATTCCATTCCATTCCATTTATTCCAATTCCATTCCATTTCATTTTATTCCATTCCAACTTCCATTTCATTCCATTCGTATTCGATTCCATTCGATTCCACTCCATTCCATTCCGTTGCATATCCATTCCATTCCATATTTCTTTCCACTCCGTATTCCTTTCCATTCCATTCCATTCCTTAATTCGTTCCATTCCATTACATCCCATTCCATATTCCCTTCCATTCCGTATTCCCTTCCATTCCATTCCATATTACATTGCATTTCATTCCATTCCATTCCATTCAATTCGATATTCCATTCCAGCCATTCTATTCCATATCCTGTCCATTCCATTCAAAATTGCATTCCATTCCATATTCCATTCCATTCCATATTCCATTCCATTCCATTCCATTCCACATTCCAGTGCAATCCATATTCCATTCCATTCCATTCAATATTTCATCCCTATCATACTCCTTTGTATTCCGTTACAGTCCATTCCCTTCCATTCCATTTCGTATTCCATTACTTTCGGTTCTTTTCCATTTCATTCCATTCCTTATTTCATTTCATTCTATATTCCATTCCATATTCCATTCCATTCAATATTCCATTCTATTCCATTTCATTCCATTCCATTCCATATTCGATTACTTTTCAATTCCATTCCTTACCATATTCCATTCTACTTCATAATCCATTCCATTACTTCCATATTGCATTCATTCCATCCATTCCATTTCATCGCTTTCCATATTCCATTCCATTTTATATTCCATTTCAGTCCATTCCATTATAGCATCCTACCATTCCTCATCCATTCCATCCCTTTCCATTCCATTTCATTCCATTCTATTCCATTTCATATTCAATCCATCCATTCCTTCCATTCCATATTCCATTTCATTCCATACACAATTCCATTCCATTGCATTCCATTTTCTATTGCATTCATTCCTTTCCATATTCCGTTCCATTGCATATTCCATTGCATTCAGTTCCTTTCCATTCCATATTCCATTCCTTCCATTCCATTCCATTCTGCTCCATATTCCATTCCATTCCATTTAATTCCCTATTCCATTCCATTTCATTTTATTCCAATCCAACTTCCATTTCATTCCATTCCGTATTCGATTCCATTCGATTCCACTCCATTCCATTCCGTTGCATATCCATTCCATTCCATATTCTTTCCACTCCGTATTCCTTTCCATTCCATTCCATTCCTAATTCGTTCCATTCCATTACATCCCATTCCATATTCCTTCCATTCCGTATTCCCTTCCATTCCATTCCATATTACATTGCTTTCATTCCTTCCATTCCATTCAATTCGATATTCCATTCCAGTCCTTCTATTCCATATTCCTGTCCATTCCATTCAAAATTGCATTCCATTCCATATTCCATTCCCTCCATATTCCATTCCATTCCATTCCATTCCACATTCCAGTGCAATCCATATTCCTTCCTTCCATTCAATATTTCATCCCTATCATCTCCCTTTGTATTCCGTTACAGTCCATTCCCTTCCATTCCATTTCGTATTCCATTACTTTCCGGTTCTTTTCCATTTCATTCCATTCCTTATTCATTTCATTCTATATTCCATTCCATATTCCATTCCATTCAATATTCATTCTATTCCATTTCATTCCATTCCATTCCATATTCGATTACTTTTCATTCCATTCCTTACCATATTCCATTCTACTTCATAATCCATTCCATTACTTCCATATTGCATTCCATTCCATTCCATTCCATTTCATCGCTTTCCATATTCCATTCCATTTTATATTCCATTTCAGTCCATTCCATATAGCATTCCATACCATTCTCATTCCATTCCATCCCTTTCCATTCCATTTCATTCCATTCTATTCCATTTCATATTCAATCCATTCCATTCCTTCCATTCCATATTCCATTTCATTCCATACACAATTCCATTCCATTGCATTCCATTTTCTATTGCATTCATTCCTTTCCATATTCCGTTCCATTGCATATTCCATTGCATTCATATTCTTTCCATTCCATTCCATTCCATTCCTTCTTTTCTATTCCATTTCAATTTATATTTCGTTTCATTCCATTCCGTTACATTCCATATTCCATTCCATTACATTGCATTCTATTCCATTCCATTCCATTGAATTCCATATTCCATTCCATTGCATTCCATATTCCATTCCATTCCATATACCATTCCATGCCATGTTGCATTCCATTCCATTCCACTCCATTCCATATTCGATTCCATTCCAGTCCATTCCAGTCTATATTCCATTCATTCCATGTTCCATTCCATTCTATTCCATTCCATATTCCATTCTACTTCATCTTCCTATCCATTCCTTATTCCATTCCATTCATTCCATTCCATTTTATTTCATATTCCGTTCCATTCCATTCCGTCCATATTCCATTCCATTCCATTCCATATTCCATTCCATTTAATACTCCATTCCATTCCGTATTCCATTCCATTCCATGTTCCATTTCATTGCAGTCCATTTCATTCCATATTATATTTCATTCCATATTTCATTCCATTCCATTCCATTCAATTTTGTTCCATTTCACTCCGTTCCATATTCCATTCCATTCCATATTCCATTCCATTCCTTTTTCCATTCCATTGCATTTCAATCCATTCCATATTCCGTTCCATTCCATTCCACTCCTCTCCATTCCATTCCATTCCATTCCATATTCCATTTCATTCCATATCTAATCCATTCCCATTCTATTCTGTTCCATTCCTTATTTCATTTCATTCCATAGTCCATTTCATTCCATTCCATTCCGTATTCCATTCCATTCCATATTCCATTCTGTTACATTCCATATTCCATTCCATTCCATATTCCATTCCATTCCGTATTCCATTATATTCCATATTCATTCCATTCTATTCCTTTTCATTCCATATTTCATTCCATTCCATTCCATTCATTCAATATCCATTCCCTTGCATTTACCATTTCATTCCATATTCCATTTTATTCCATTCCATATTCCATTTCATTCCATTCCATTCCATTTTCCATTCCATTATATCCATTCCATTCCATTTCATCCATTCCATTCCATTCTATTCCCTTCCATTATATATCCATTCCATTCCATTCCATTTCTTTTCTTTTTTTTTTTTCTGAGACAGAGTCTTCCTCTGCCACCCACGCTGGAGTGCAGTGGCCGGATCTCAGCTCACTACAAGCTCCGCCTCCCGGGATTACACCATTCTCCTGCCTCAGCCTCCCAAGTAGCTGGGACTACAGGCGCCCGCCTTGTCACCCGGCTAGTATTTTTTGTCCTTTTTTAAGTAGAGACGGGGTTTCACTGTGTTAGCCAGGATGCTCTCGATTTCCTGACCTCGTGATCCACCCGTCTTGGCCTCCCAAATTGCTGGGATTACAAGCTTAGTTTCCATTTCATATTAAGTTCCATTCCTTTAGGTTTCATTCTGTTCATTTCCATACCGTTCCACATCCAATTCCGTATTCCATTCCATTCCATATTCCATTCGATTCTGTATTCCATTCCATTCCATTTCATTCCATTCTAGTCCATATTCCATTCCATGCCTTATTGAATTCCACTACATTCCATTCCATATTCTATTGCATTCCATTCCGTTCCATTCCATTCCATTCCATATCCCATTCCATTCCATATTCCATTCCATTCCATTCCATATTTCATCCCTACAATAATCCATTGCATTCCATTCCATTTCGTTCCCTTCCATTCCATTCATATTCTGTTCCATTCCGTTGCTTTCTGTTCTGTTCGATTTCATTTCATTTCATATTTGGTTCCATTTTGTATTCCATTCCATAGTGCATTCCATTCCGTTTCATTACATTCCATTCCATATTCTATTCCATTTCATTCCATTCCATTCCATATTCCATTCCATTCCATTCCATTCCATTCCATTCCATTCTGTTCCATTCCCTATTCCATTGCATTCCATATTGCATTCCAATCCGTATTCCATTCCATTCCATATTCCATTCCATTCCATATTCATTGCATTGCATTCCATATTCCTTTACATTCCATTCCAATCCACATTCCATTCCTTCCATTCCATTCAATCCATTCCATATTCCACTCCATTCCATATTCCATTCTATTGCATGTTAAATTCCACTCCATTCCATTCCATTATTTTATTCCATTACATTTAATTCGTTCCATATTCTATTCCATTCCATATTCCATTCATTCCTTTCCATTCCATACATTACACTCAATATTCCATTCCATTCCATTCCACTCCATTCCATTCCATGTTATTTCATTCCATATTCCATTCCATTCCATTCCATTCCATATTCCATTCCACTCCATATTCCTTTTCATTTCATTCCATTCCCTTCCGTTCCATTCCATTTCATTTCATATTTCATTCCTTTCCATTCCGTTCCATTCCATATTCCATTCCATTCCATACTTCATTCCATTTCATTCCATTCTATTCAATTCCATTCGATTCCATTCCATATTTCATTATATTCCTTTCCATTTCATTGCGTATTATAATCCATTCAATTCCATTCCATTCCACATTCCATTCCATTCCATATTCCATTCATTCATTGATTCCATTCCATATTCCTTCCTTACCATTTCATTCCTTTCCATACAGTTCAATATTCCATTCCATTCACATTCCATTTCATTCCATATTCCATTCCATTCCATGCCATATTCCATTCCGTTCAATTCCCATTTATTCAATTCCATTCCATTCCATATTCGATTCCTTTCCATATTCCACTTCGTTCCATTCCATCTTCCATTCCATTCCATTCCATAATCAATTCCATTCCTTATTCCATTCCATTCAATTCCATTCCATTTTCCATTGCATTCAATTAAATTCCATTCCACTCCATTCCATATTTCATTCCATTTCATGTTTCATTCCATTCCATTCCATATTCCATTTCTTTCCATTGCATTCCATATACCATTTCATTGCATTCCATATTCCATTCCATTCCATATTCCTTCCCATTCCATGTACCATTCAATTCCGTTCCATTCCATATTCTGTTCCATTCCATATTCCATTGCATTCCATATTGCATTCCATTCATTTCCATTCCTTTCCCTTTCATATTCTATTCCATTCCAATTTCCATTGCATTCCATATTCCATTGCATTCCACTCAATTCCATTCCGTTTCATTCCATTCCGTTCCATGTTCCATTGCATTCCATTCCATTCCATTCCATACCATTCCATATTCCATTCCATTCCATTCCGTTCAATATTCCATTCCGTTCCATTTAATTCCATATTCCATTTCATTTCATTTTATTCCATTCCAACTTCCATTTCATTCCATTCCGTATTTGAATCCATTTGATTCCATTCCATTCTATTCCGTTGCATATTCCATTCCATTCCATATTTCTTTCCACTCCGTATTCCATTCCATTCCATTCCTTAATTCGTTCCATTCCATTGCATCCCATTCCATATTCCCTTCCATTCCGTTTTCCATTCCTTCCATTAATACATTGCATTCCATTCTGTTCCATTCCATTCAATTCGATATTCCATTCCAGTCCATTCTATTCCATATTCCTGTCCATTCCATTCAAAATTGCATTCCATTCCACATTCCATTCCAGTCCATATTCCATTCCATTCCATTCCATTCCATATTTCATCCCTACCATATTCCTTTGCATTCCTTATTACATCCATTCCATTCCATTCCATTTCATATTCGTCCATTCCGTACTTTCGGTTGTGTTCCGGTTCATTCCATTACTTATTTCATTCATTCGTATTCCATCCCATATTCCATTGCATTCCATATTCCATTCTATTCCATTCATTCCATTCCATTCCATATTCAATTATTTTCATTCCATTCCTTCATATTCCATTCTATTTCATATTCTATTGCATTCCATTCCATTCCTTTCTAATCCTTATTCCATTTCATTCCATTGCATTCCATATTCCTTTCCATTTCATTTCCAGATTCCATTCACCATCCCCATTCCATTCCATATTCCTTCATTCCATTCTATATTCCATTCCATTCCATATTCCATTCCATTGCCATATTCCATCCATTTCAATATTCCATTCCATTCCATTTAATTCCATTCCATTCCATTCGTTCCAAATTCAACTTCTGTTACGTTGCATTCCATTCCTTTCCATTCCATATTCCATTCCTTCCATTCCAGTCCATTGTGTTCCATATTCCATTCCATTTAATTCCATATTCCATTCCATTTCATTGTATTCCATTCCAACTTCCATTTCATTCCATTCCGTATTCGATTCCATTCGATTCCATTCTATTCCTTTCCGTTCCATATTCCATTCCATTCCGTATTTCATTTCATCCAATACATTCCAATTCCATCCTTAATTTTTTCCTTCCATTCAACCCCTATATTCTCTTCCATTCTGTATTCCATTCCATTCCATTCCATATTACATTTCATCTCCATTCCATATTCCATTCCCTTCCATATTCCATTCCATTCCATTCCACATTCCATTCCATTACATATTCCATTCCATTCATTATTCCATTCCATTCCATTCATTCCACATTCCATTCCAGTCCATATTCCATTCCATTCCATTCCATTCCATATTTCATCCCTACCATATTCCTTTGCATTCCATTACATTCCATTCCCTTCCATTCCATTTCATATTCCGTTCCATTCCGTTACTTTCGGTTGTGTTCCGTTTCATTCCATTCCTTATTTCATTTCATTCTGTATTCCATCCCATATTCCATTGCATTCCATATTCCATTCTATTCCATTTCATTCCATTCCATTCCATATTCAATTATTTTCATTCCATTCCTTTCCACATTCCATTCTATTTCATATTCTATTGCATTCCATTCCATTCCTTTCTAATCCTTATTCCATTTCATTCCATTGCCATTCCATATTCCTTTCCATTCTATTCCATATTCCATTCCATTCCATTCCCCATTCCATTCCATATTCCATTCCATTCCATTCTATTCCATTCCATTCCATATTCCATTCCATTGCCATATTCCATTCCATTCAATATTCCATTCCATTCCATTTCATATTCCATTCCATTCCATTCTGTTCCATTCAACTTTCTGTTACGTTGCATTCCATTCCTTTCCATTCCATATTCCATTCCTTCCATTCCATTCCATTGTGTTCCATATTCCATTCCATTTAATTCCATATTCCATTCCATTTCATTTTATTCCATTCCAACTTCCATTTCATTCCATTCCGTATTCGATTCCATTCGATTCCATTCTATTTCATTCCGTTCCATATTCCATTCCATTCCGTATTTCATTTCACTCCATATTCCATTCCATTCCATTCCTTAATTTTTTCCATTCCATTCCACCCCATTCCATATTCTCTTCCATTCTGTATTCCATTCCATTCCATTCCATATTACATTTCATTCCATTCCATATTCCATTCCCTTCCATATTCCATTCCATTCCATTCCACATTCCATTCCATTACATATTCCATTCCATTCCATATTCCATTCCATTCCATTCCATTCCACATTCCATTCCAGTCCATATTCCATTCCATTCCATATTCCATTCCATTCCATTGCATTCCATATTTCATCCCTACCATATTCCTTTACATTCCATTCCCTTCCATTCCATTTCGTATTCCGTTCCATTTCATTACGTTCAGTTGTGTTCCGTTCTTTTCATTCCTTATTTCATTTCATTTTATATTGCATTCCATATTCCATTCTATTCCTTTTCATTCCATTCTATTCCATATTCGAATCCTTTTCATTCCTTTCCTTTCCATATTCCATTCCATTTCATATTCTATTGCATTCTATTCCTTTCCTTTCCATTCCTTATTCATTCCATTCATTCCATTCTATTCCATTCCATGTTCCTTCCATTTCATTCCATATCCATTCACCATTCCATTCCATATTCCATTCCATTCCATCCCATCCCATTCCATCCTATTCCATATTTCATTCCATTCCATTTTCCATTCCATTCAATATTCCTTTCCATTTCATTCCATATTGCATTTTGTTCCATTCCATTCCAAGTTCCTTTCCATTCCAATCCATTCCATATTCCATTATATTCCATATCCTTTCTATTCCATATTAAATTCCATTCCATTTGGTTCCATTCCATTCCTTTTATTGCATTAAATTCCATTCCATTCCATATTCCATTCCATTCCATTCCATTCCATACCATTCCATTCCCTTCCGCTCTATTCCATTCCATTCCATTCGTTTCCATTCCATATTCCATTCCATTCCATATTCCATTGCATTCCATTCCATATTCCTTTCCATTCCATTCTATTCCATTCAAATTTCCATTCCATTGCATTCCGTTCTTTCCTTTCCATATTTCATTCCTTCCATTCCATTCCATTCCGTTCCATATTCCATTCCATTGCATTTAATTCCGTTTTCCATTCCATTTCATTTTATTCCATTCCAACTTCCATTTCATTCCATTCCGTATTCGATTCCATTCGATTCCATTCCATTCCATTCCGCTGCATATTCCATTCCATTCCTTATTTCTTTCCACTCCATATTCCATTCCATTCCATTCCATTTAATTCGTTCCATTCCATTGCATCCCATTCCATATTCCCTTCCATTCCACATTCCCTTCCATTCCATTCCATATTACATTGCATTCCATTCCATTCCATTCAATTCATTCCATTCCTGGTCCATTCTATTCCATATTCCTTTCCATTCCATTCAAAATTTCATTCCATTCCATATTCCAATGCATTCCATATTCCATTCCATTCCATTCCATTCCACATTCCAGTCCAATCCGTATTCCATTCCATTCAATTCCATTCCATATTTCCTCCCTACCATATTCCTTTGCATTCCGTTAGAGTCCATTCCCTTCCATTCCATTTCGTTTTCCGTTCAATTCCGTTACTTTCGGTTCTGTTCCATTTCATTCCATTCCTTATTGATTTCATTCTATATTCCATTCCATATTCCACTCCATTCTATATTCCATTCTATTCCCTTTGTTCCATTCCATTCCATAATCGATTGCTTTTCATTCCATTCCTTTCCATATTCCATTCTATTTCATATTCTATTGCATTCCATTACATTTGTTTACAATCCTTATTCCATTCCATTCTAGTCCATTGTATTCCATTCCATATTCCTTTCCATTCCATTCCATATTCCATTCCATTCCATTCCCCGTTCCATTCCATTCCATCCCATTCCATATTCCATTCCATTTCGTATTCCATTCCATTCCATTGCCATATTCCATTCCATTCAATATTCCTTTCCATTTCAGTCCATATTCCATTCCATTCCATTCAATTCCATGTTTCTTTCCTTTCCAATCCATTCCATATTCCATTACATTCCATATTCCTTTCTATTCCATATTAAATTCCATTCCATTCGGTTGCATTCCATTTTATTGCATTCCATTCCATTCGTTCCATATTCTCTTCCATTCCATCTTCCATTCCATCCCTTTCCATGCCATTCCATTCCATATTCCATTCCATTCTATACTCCATTCCATTCTATACTCCATTCCATTCAATGTTCCTTTCCATTTCATTCCATATTCCATTCCATTCCATTCCATTCCATGTTCCTTTCCATTCCAATCCATTCCATATTCCATTACGTTCCATATTCCTTTCTGTTCCATATTAAATTCTATTCCATTCGGTTCCATTCCATTCCATTTTATTGCAATCCATTCCATTCCGTTCCATATTCCTTTCCATTCCATGTTCCATTCCATATTCCATTCCATTCCATATTCTATTCTATTCCATTCCTTTCCATTCCATTCCATATTCCATTCCATTGCATTCCATTCCATTCCATATTCCATTCCATTGCATTCCATTCCATTCCATTTCATTCCATTCCATATTCCATTCCATTCTATTATATTCCATTTCATATTCCATTCCATTCCATTCCATTCCGTTCCATATTCCCTTCCATCCATATTCCATTCCTTTCAATTGCATTCTTTTCCTTTTCATGGCATTCCACTGCATATTCCCTTCCATACTCCATTCCATTCCATTCAATTCAATTCCTTTCCATTCCATTCCGTTCCATATTTCATTCCATTCCATATTCAATTCAATTCTATTCCATTCCATTTTTTATTTCATTTCACTCCATATTCCTTTCCTTTCCATATTCCACTCCTTTCCATTCCATATTCCATTCCATTTTATATTCCATTCCAGTGCATATTTCATTCCATTCTATTTTCCTTTCAATTCCATTCTTTGCATTCCATATTCCATTCCATTCCATATTCCATTCCATTCTGCTCCATAATCCATTCCATTCCATTCCATATTCCATTCCATTCTATTGCATTGCAATCCATATTCCATTCCATTCCATATTCCACTCCATTCCATGTTTCTTTCCATTCCATTCCATTCCCTTCCTTTGCATTCCTTTTCATTTCATATTTCGTTATGTTCCATTCCATTCCTTTCCATTTCTTTCCATTCCATAATCCATTCGTTTCCGTTTCATTGAATTCCATATTCCGTTCCATTCCATTCTATTCTATTTCATATTCCATTCCATTCCATACCATATTCCATTCCATTCCATATTCCATTCCATTCTGTTCCATTTCATATTCTATTCCATTGCATTCAATTCCATTCCAATTCATATTCCATTCCATTCCATATTCCATTTCATTCAATTGCGCTCTATTCAATTTCATTCCATTCCACTGCATATCCTATTTCATATTCCATTCTATTCCATTCCATTCCATTCCATACCATTCCGTTCCATATTCCATTCCATTCCATTCCATTCCATTCCATACCATTCCATTCCATTCTATTCCATTCAACTTTCCGTTCCATTGCATTCCATTCTTTTCCATTCCACATTCCATTCCTTCCATTCCATTCCATTCCGTTCCATATTCCATTCCATTCCATTAAATTCCGTATTCCATTACATTTCATTTTATTCCATTCCAACTTCCATTTCATTCCATTCCGTATTCGATTCCATTCGATTCCATTCCATTCCATTCCGTTGCATGTTCCATTGCATTTCATATTTCTTTTTACTCCATATTCCATTCCATTCCATTCCATTCCTTAATTCGTTCCATCCCATTGCATCCCATTCCATATTCCCTTCCATTCCGTATTCCCTTCCATTCCATTCCATGTTACTTGCTTTCCATGCCATTCCATTCGATATTCCATTCCAGTCCATTCTATTCCATATTCCTTTCCATTCCATTCAAAATTGCATTCCATTCCATATTCCATTCCATTCCATGTTGCATTCCATTACATTCCTTTCCACATTCCAGTCCAATCCATATTCCATTCCATTCCATATTTCATCCCTACCATATTCCTTTGCATTCCATTACATTCCATTCCCTTCCATTCCATTTCATATTCCATTCCATTCCGTTACTTTCGGTTCTGTTCCGTTTCATTCCATTCCTTATTTCATTTCATTCTATATTCCATTCCATTCCATATTCCATTCTATTCCATTTCATTCCATTCCATTCCATATTCGGTTAGTTTTCATTCCATTCCTTTCCATATTCCATTTTATTTCATATTCTATTGCATTCTATTCCATTCCTTTACAATTCTTATTCCATTCCATTCTATTCCATTCCATATTCTTTCCATTCCATTCCATTCCCCGTTCCATTCCATTCCATATTTCATTCCATTCCATTCCATCCCATTCCATATTCCATTCCATTTCACATTCCATTCCATTCCATTGCCATATTCCATCCATTCAATATTCCATTCCATTTCTTTCCATATTCCATTCCATTCCATTCAATTCTATGTTTCTTTCCGTTCCAATCCATTCCATATTCCATTACATTCCATATTCCTTTCTATTCCCTTATTAAATTCCATTCCATTCGGTTCCATTCCATTCCATTTTATTGCATTCCTTTCCGTTCCATTCCATAATCCTTTCCATTCCATGTTCCATTCCATTCCGTTCCATGCCATTCCATTCCATTCTGTATTACATTCCATTCCATATTCCATTCCATTCCATATTCCATTCCACTCAATGTTCCTTTCCATTTCATTCCATTCCATGTTCCTTTCCATTCCAATCCATTCCATATTCCATTACAATCAATATTCCTTTCTGTTCCATATTAAATTCCATTCCATTCAGTTCCATTCCATTCCGTTTTATTGCAATCCATTCCATTCCGTTCCATATTCCTTTCCATTCCTTTCCATTCCATTCCTTTCCATTCCATTCCATCCCATATTCCATTCCATTCCATTCCATATTCCATTCCATTCCATTCCATTCCATTCCATTCCATATTCCATTCCATTCCATTCCATTCCATTCCATATTCCATTCCATCCATTGCATTCCATTCCGTTCTGTTCCATTCCATTCCATTCCGTTCCATTTCATTCCATTCCATATTCCATTCCATTCCATTCTATTCCATTTCATATTCCATTCCATTCCATTCCTTTCCTTTCATTCCTTCCATTCCATTCCGTTCCCTTCCATATTCCCTTCCATCCATATTCCATTCCTTTCACTTGCATTCTTTTCCTTTTCATGACATTCCACTGCATATTCCCTTCTATACTCCATTCCATTCCATTCAATTCAATTCCTTTGAGTTCCATTCCATTCCATTCCGTTCCATATTGCATTCCATTCCATATTCGATTCCATTCTATTCCATTCCATTTTTTATTTCATTTCACTCCATATTCCATTCCATTCCATTTCATTCCATTCCATTCTACATTCCACTCCTTTCGATTCCATATTCCATTCCATTTCGTATTTCATTCCAGTCCATATTTCATTCCATTCTATATTCCTTTCCATTCCATTCCTTTCCATTCCATATTCCATTACATTCCATATTCCATTCCATTCTGCTCCATAATCCATTCCATTCCATTCCATTCCATTCCATTCCCTTCCCTTCCATTCCGTTCTATTGCATTGCAATCCATATTCCATTCCATTCCATATTCCACTCCATTCCATGTTCCTTTCCATTCCATTCCATTCCCTTCCGTTGCATTCCTTTTCATTTCATATTTCGTTACGTTCCATTCCGTTCCTTTCCATTTCTTTCTATTCCATATTCCATTCGTTTCCATTTATATTCCATTCCATTCCATTCCATTCCATTCCATACCATATTCCATTCCATTCCATATTCCATTCCATTCTATTCCGTTTCATATTCCATTCCATTGCACTCCATTCCATTCCATTTCATATTCCATTCCATTCCATATTCCATTTCATTCCATTCCGTTCCATATTCCATTCATTCCATATTCCATTACATTCCTTTCCATTCCATTCCATTCCATTCCATTCCATTCCGTTCCATTCCATTCCATTCCATTGCATTCCATTCCATTCCGTTCCATATTCCATTCCATTCCGTTCTGTTTCAGTCCATTGCATCCCATTCCATAGTCCATTCCATTCCCTATTCCATTACTTTCCATTCTACATAACATTCAATTCCATTCCATTCCATTCCATATTCCAATCCATTTTGTATTGCATGCCATTCCCTTCCATATTCGTTTCCGTTGCATTCAATGCCATTCCATTTCATTTTATATTCCATTCCTTTGCATTCCATTCTTTTCCATTCCAATCCATTCCATATTCATTAGCTTTCCATATTCCATTCCATTCCATATTCCATTCCATTCCATTCCGTTCCATATTCCGTTCCTTTTCATTCTTTTCTGTTCCGTTCCGTTCCATTAAATTGCATATTACTTTCCATTCCATATTCCATTCCATTCCAGATGAAGTTTCATAGCAGGAAAGAATTTCTCAGAAAGCTTCTTTCACGTTTTTATCTGACGATATTTCCTTTCTCACTATAAGCTGCATGGCGCTAAGAAGTTTCTCATTGCCGATTTCAAGAAAATTGTGTTAGCAAACTGATCCCTCAACAGAAAAGGGTACCTCTGTGAGTTTCATTGACACATTCCAATACAGTTTCTCTGAACACTTCTTTCCAGTTTTTATCTGAGGATATTTCCTTTTTCACCACAGCCCTCAATGAGCTCCGAAATATCACTTTGCAGAATCCACGAAAACAGTGTTAGGAAACTGCCACTAGCAGGGAAAGGTGAAACTCTGCGTGATGAATTCACACAGCAGAAAGCGATTTTTCAGAAAGCTTATTTCTAGTTATTATCTGAGGATATTTCCTTTCTCACCATAGGCCTCAATGAGCTCTCAAATAACACTTTGCAGAATCCACGACAACAGTCTTAGCAAACTGCTTCATAGAGACTAGGTTGTAACTCTGTGGGATGAATTCATATATCACAAAGACGTTTCTCAGAAAGCTCCTTTCTAGTTTTTATTTCAGGATATTTCCTTAGTCACGGTAAGCTTCATTGCACTAAGAAATATCCCAATGTACATTTCAAGAAAACACTGTTAGCAAACGGATCCATGGAGAGGAAAGTGTAACTCTGTGAGTTGCATCCACATGTCACAATGCAGTTTCTCAAAAAGCTTCTTTACAGTTTTTATCTAAGGATATTTCCTTTTTCACATTAGCCCTCCATGAGCTCCCAAATATCACTTTGCCAATTCCACGAGAACAGTCTTAGTGAATGGCTTTATGAGGAGAAAGGTGTAACTCTGTGAGCTGAATTCACAGATCACAAAGAAGTTTCTCAGAAAGCTTCTTTCTCATTTTTATCGGAGGATATTTCCTTTGGCCCTATAGTCTTAAATGGGATCCGAAATATCAGTTCTCAGATTCCACAAAATAGGGCTAGCCAATGGCTCCATGAAATACCGGTGTATCTCAGTGAGTTGAATTCACACAGCACAAAGCAGTTTCTCAGAAAGCTTCATTCCAGTTTTTCTCGGAGGGTATTCCTTTTTTCCTTGTACTCTTCAAATCCATCCGAAATATCAGTCCTCAGAATCCATAAAAATTGATAGCAAACAGCTGCATGAAATAGTGGTGCAACTCTGTGAGCTGAAGTCATATCTCAGGAAGCAATATCTCAGAAAGCTTCTTTCACGTTTTTATCTGAGGATACTTCCTTTCTCACTGTAAGCTGCATAGCGATAAGAAGTATCCCATTGTAAATTTCTAGAAAACTGTGTTAGCAAACTCCAGAAAGGTGTAACTGTGTGAGTTGCATTCACACATTGCAAGGCAGTTTCTCTGAACGGTTCTTTCCAGATTTTATCTGAAGATATTTCCTCTTTCACCATAGCCCTCAATGGGTTCCCAAATATCACTTTGCAGAATCCACAGAAACAGTGTTAGCAAACTGCTACTAGTAGAGAAAGGTGAAACTCTGCGTGATGAATTCACACATCAGAAAACAATTTTTCAGAAAGCTTATTTCTAGTTATTATCTGAGGATATTTCCTGAAGAGAAAAGGGTAGCTGTGTGAGGTGCATTCACACATTGCATTGCAGTTTTTCTGAACGCTTCTTTCCAGTTTTTATCTGAGGATATTTCCTTTTTCACCATAGCCTGCAATGAGCTCCCAAATATCACTTTGCAGAATCCATGAAAACAGTGTTAGCAAACTGCTACAGAAGGGAAAGGTGAAACTCTGCATGATGAATTCACACATCAGAAAGCAATTTTTCAGAAAGCTTCTTTCTAGTTATTATCTGAGGATATTTCCTTTTTCACCATAGGGCTCCTTGCACTCCCAAATATCACTTTGCGGATTCCACGACAACAGTGTTAGCAAACTGCTTCATTAAGACCAGGTTGTAACTCTGTGAGATGAATTCACATATCACAAAGAAGTTTCTCAGAAATCTCCTTTCTAGTTTTTATTTGAGGATATTTCCTTTGTCATCATAAGCTTCATTGCACTAGGAAGTATCCCAATGTAGATTTCAAGGAAACACTGTTAGCAAACGGATCCATGGAAAGGAAAGTGTAGCTCTCTGAGTTGCATTCACATGTCACAATGCAGTTTCTCAGAACACTTCTTTCCAGTTTTTATCTGAGGATATTTCCTTTTTCACCATAGACCTCAATGGGCTTCCAAATATCACTTTGCAGATTCCACAACAACAGTGTTAACAAACTGCTTCATGAAGAGGCAAGTGTAACTCTGTGAGATGAATTCACATATCACAAAGAAGTTTCTCACAAAGCTTCTATCAAGGTTTTAATTGAGGATATTTCCTCTATCAGCATAGGCCTCAATGTGATCCAATGTAGCCCTTCTCAGCTTCCTCAAAGGCAGTCTTATTCGACTACTCCATGAAACGTATGTGTAACTCCATGAGATGTATTCACACATCACAAAGAAGTTTCTGCAAATGCTCTTTCTAGTTTTTATCTTGGGATATGTCCTTTGTCACCATAAGCTTCATTGCTCTAAGAAGTGTACCACTGCAGATTTCAAGAAAACTGTGTTAGCAAACTGATCCTCAAAGAGAAAAGTGTAACTGTGTGAGTTGCATTCACACATTGCAATGCAGTTTCTCTGAACGGTTCTTTTCAGTTTTTATCTGAGGATATTTCATTTTTCACCTTAGCCCTCAATGGGTTCCCAAATATCACTTTGCCAATTCCACGAGAACAGCCTTAGTGAACGGCTTCAAGATGAGAGAGGTGTAACTCAGCGAGATGAATTCACAGATCACAAAGAAGTCTCTCAGAAAGCTTCTTTCTCATTTTTATTGGAGGATATTTCCTTTGGCCCTTTAGTCTTCAATGGCATCTGAAATATCAGTTCTCAGATTCCACAAATCAGGGCTAGCCAGAGGCTCCTGGAAATACCGGTGTATCTCAGTGAGTTGAATTCACACAGCACAAAGCTCTTTCTCAGAAAGCATCTTTCTTTCCTGAGCTGATGTTATTTGTGGTCTCGGAGCGCCACCGTAGGCCCTATTGCAGATTCGGCGAAAAACCTCTTAGCAAGCTTCTCCATGAAAACGATGAAGTAGCTCTGTTACGTGAACTCACCCACAACCAAGAAGTTTCTGAGAAAGATTCTCTGCAGATTTGTCTGAGGATATTTCATTACTCACCATGGCATCAATGATATCCAAGATATCACTTCTGAGATTCCACAAAATCACTGCTAGCAAACTCCTCCACGTAAGAGTGGTGTAACACTGTGGATTGAATTCACACATCACAAAGCAGTTTCTCAGAAAGCTTCATTCCGGTTTTTCTCAGAGGATATTTCCTTGGTCCTTCTACTCTTCAAACCCATCCGAAATATCAGTTCCCAGAATCCACAAAAAAGCTGCTAGTAAAGGGCTGCACACAATAGTGGTGTCACTCTGTGAGATGAAGTCACATATCGGAAGCAATTTCTCAGAAAGCTTCTTTCACGTTTTTATCTGAGGATATTTCCTTTCTCACTATAAACTGTATAGTGGTAAGATGTATCCCATTGCAGATTTCAAGAAAACTGTGTTAGCAAACTGATCACTGAAGAGAAACGGGTAACTGTGTGAGGTGCATTCACACATCGCAATGCAGTTTCTCTGAATGCTTCTTTCCAGTTTTTATCTGAGGATATTTCCTTTTTCACCATAACCCTCCATGGGCTCCCAAATATCACTTTGCTAATTCCACGAGAACAGTATGGCCAAAAGTGAACTATCCTCAAATACAATCCAAAAAGAAGCATTTTAAGAAAATGCTCCCTTATATGTGCCTTTATTTCACAGAGATTAAGCTTATTCTATGTTGCCCTCTTTGGAAACTCTCTGTTGAGGAATCTGTGAAGGGATACTAATTGGCACTCAGAGGACTGTTGTGAGCAAGGAAATGTCTTCCATTGAAGACTGGAGAGAAGCTTTCTGAGCAACTGCTTTTTGACATGTATATTCATCTCATAGAGTTAAATCATTCTTTGGATGAGCAGTTTGAAATCACTGTTTCTATTAATCTGAGGAAGGACATTTGGGAACGCTCCTTAGAATATGGAGAAAGAAATACCCTCAAACAAAAACCAGAAGGAAGCCTTCTGTGAAACTGCTATGTGTCATATGAATTCCTCTCTCTCAGTTAAGGTTCTCCGTTCATTGACCAGTTCTCTAACACTGTTTATGTTTAGTGTTCGAAGGGATATTCGGAAGCGCTTTGAGACTTATGGTGAAAAAGGAAATATGTTCAGATAGAAACTGGAGAGAAGCTTTAAGAGGAACTGTTTCATGACGTGTGCATTCCACTCACAGTGTTATACCTCCCTTCTCATACAGCATCGGGGAAACCCTTTTGGAGGAAAATGTACCAAGGGGTATTCAGAGGCATATTGACAAATACAGTAAAAAGGGAAATAGCCTCAGGTTAAAACTGGAAAGAAACGTTCTGTGAAATTGCTCTCTGATATGTGCATTCTTCTCACATAGCTAAAGCTTTCTTTATATTATGCAGCTTGGAAACTCTGTCATGGAAGGATTTGGGACAGGACATTTGGGATCACATTTGGGGGTACAGTGAAAAAGGAAATATTGTCAGATAAATCCTGGAGAGAAGCTTTCTGAGAAACTGCTTAGTGGTGTCTGTATTCCACTCAGGGAGTTACACCTCTCTTCTCATAAGGCACTGTTTGAAAACGGTTCCTGTAAAATTAAAAAAGTGAGATTCAGAGCACATTGAAGACTACAGCAAAAGTGAAATGTCGTCCAATAAAACCCAGAAAGAAGCATTCCAAGAAACTGCTCTCTGATATGTCCATTCATTTCACAGAGTTAAAACTGAGTCTACATTTCCCAGTTTGGAAAGTCTGTTTTTGAGGACTCTGTGAAGGGATATTAAGTGGCAACCGGAGGACTGTAGCGAGCAAGGAAATGTCTTGCATTGAAAAGTGGAGAGAAGATTTCTGAGCAGCTCTTTTGTGATGTTTGTATTCATCTCACAGAGTTAAATTATTCTTTGGATTGAGCAGTTGAAATCACTGTTTCTGTGCAATTAGAGAGGACATTTGGAACACTCTTCAGAATCTCCTGAAAAGGAAATAACCTCAGAGAGAAGCCAGAAGGAAGCTTTCTGTGAAACTGCTGTGTGTCACATGGATTCCGCTCACATAGTTAAGCATCTCTTTTCATTCAGAGGTTTTCTAACACTGTTTTTCTTTAGCATGCAAAGGGATATTCAGGAGCACTTTGAGGCTTAAAGTGAAAAAGGAAATATGTTCACATGGAAACTGGAGAGAAGTTTTCTGAGTAGCTGCTTTGTGCCGTGTGCATTCCACTCACAGTGTTATACCTCTGTTCTCATACGGCATCAGGGAAGCCCTTTTGGAGAAAAAAAGTTCCAAGGTATATTCAGAGCATATTGATGCCTATGGTTAAAAGGGAAATAACCTCAGACAAAAAGAGAAAAAATGCTTTCTGTGAATCTGCTCTATGCTATCTGTATTCATCTCACTTAGATAAGGCTTTCTTTACATTACACAGCTTGGAAACTCTGTCATGGACGGATCCACGAAGGGACATTCAGGAGCACATTCAGGACTAGGTAAAAAAAGGAAACATCATCAGATAAAAACGGCAAAGAAGCTTTTCGTGAACCTGCTTTTTGCTATGTGTATTAATCTTACTTACATAAAGCTTTTTTATGTTACGCAACTTGGAATCTAAGTCATGGACTGATCCGCGAAGGGACATTTGGGAGCACATTCAGGACTCAGGTGAAAAAGGAAATATCTTCAGATAAATACTGGAAACAAGCATTCTGTGAATCTGCTTTTTGCTATGTTTATTCATCTCACATAGATAAAGCTTTCTTTACATTATGCAGCTTGGAAACTCCGTCATGGTCTGATCTGCGAACGGACATTCTGAAGCACATTAAGGACTATGGTGTAAAAGGAAATATCTTCAGATAAAAACCAGAGAGAGGCCGGGCGCGGTGGCTCAAGCCTGTAATCCCAGCACTTTGGGAGGCCGAGACGGGCGGATCACGAGGTCAGGAGATCGAGACCATCCTGGCTAACACGGTGAAACCCCGTCTCTACTAAAAACTACAAAAACTAGCCGGGCGAGGTGGTGGGCGCCTGTAGTCCCAGCTACTCGGGAGGCTGAGGCAGGAGAATGGCGTAAACCCGGAGGCGGAGCTTGCAGTGAGCTGAGATCCGGCCACTGCACTCCAGCCTGGGCGACAGAGCGAGACTCCGTCTCAAAAAAAAAAAAAAAAAAAACCAGAGAGAAGCTTTCTGAGAAACTGCTTTTTGAAGTGTGCATTCCACTCGGGGAGTTATACGTCTTTTCTCATAAGGCAGTGCTTGAACACTGTTCCTGTAAAACCAAGAAAGTGGTATTTTAGAGCACATTGAAGACTATGGAAAAAAGGGAATATCCTCACATAAAACCCAGAAAGAAGGTTTCCAGGAAACTACTCTCTGATATGTGCATTCATCTCACAGAGTTAAAACTTACCGTACATAGGCCAGTTTGGAAACTCTATATTTGAAGTATCTGTGAAGGGATATTAAGCGGTGCCTGGAGGCCTGTGGTGAGCAAGGAAATGTCTTCCGTTGAAAACTGGAGAGACGTTTTCTGAGCCTCTGCTTTGGGATGTGTGTATTCATCTCATAGACTTAAATCATTCTTTGGATTGAGCAGTTTGAAATCACTGTTTCTTTGAAAGCTGAGAAAGGACATTTGGGAACGTTCCCTGCCTGGAATATACTGAAAAAGAAATACCCTCAGATAAAAACCAGAAGGAACTTTCTGTGAAACTGTTCTGTGTCATGTGAATTCCACTCATTCAGTTCAGCTTCTCATTTCATTGATCAGTATCCTAGCACTGGTTTTTTAGTCTGTGAAGGCTTTCGGGGGCATTTGACTCTTACGGTGAAAACTGAATATCTTCAGATAGAAACTGGAGATAAAGTTTCGAGGGGCTGCTTAGTGATGTGTGCATTTCACTCACAGAGTTATACCTTTCTTTTCATAGAGGATTTGGAATCCTTTTGGAGAAAAAGCTACCAAGGGTCATTTGGGAGTATATGTATGGTTATTGTGAAAAAGGAAATATCCTCAGACAAAAACTGGAAAGAAGCTTTCTGTGAAACTGCTTTGTGATACATATATTTATTCTCTCACATAGATAAAACTGCCTTTATATTACACAATTTGGAAACTCCATCATGGATGGATCCAAGCTGTGTAATGCAAAGAAAGCTTTATCTATGTGAGAAGAATACACATACCACAGAGCAGTTTCATAGAAAGCTTCTTTCCAGTTTTTGTTTGAGGCTATTTCCCTTTTCACCATCGGCATCTATATGCTTACGAATATCACTTGGTACCTGTTTCTCCAAAAGGGTTTCACCGATGCTGTATGAGAAGAGAAGTGCAACACTGTGAGTGGAATGCACACTTGGCAAAGCAGTTCCTCGGAAAGCTTCTCTCCAGTTTCCGTCTGAACATATTTCCTTTTTCACCATAAGCCTCAAAGCACTTCTGAATATCCCTTCACATGCTAAACATAAACAGGGTTAGAAAACTGCTCAATGAAAAGAGAGGCTTAACAGAGTGAGAGGAATTAAGACGACACAGAGCAGTTTCACAGACAGTTGCCTTGTGGATTTTACCTGAGGATATTTCTTCCTCCATATTCTAAGAAGCGTTCCCAAATATCCTTCCTCAGATTCCACAAAAACAGTGATTTCAAACTGCTCAATCCAAAGAACTGTTTAACTCTATGAGATGAATACACACATCACAAAACAGCTTCTCAGAAGGCTTCCCTCCAGCTTTTATCTGAAGATATTTCCTATATAACCATAGGCCTGAATGTGCTCCTGAGAGTCCCTTCGCGAATCCATCCAAGACGGCGTTTCAAAACTGCGTAATAAAAAGAAAATTTTATCCATGTGAAATGAAGAAACATGTCTATCAAGAAGAAGTTTCACAGAAAGCTTATTTTCAGTTTTTGTCTGAGGATATTTTCTTTTTCACCATAGCCATCCATAAACACCCATTTGTCCCCTGGTAGCTTTTTCTCCAAAAGGGATTCCCCAATCTTCTATGAGAAGAAAAGTAACCTCTGTGAGTCGAAGGACATGCGACAAAGCAGCTCCTAGGAAATCTTCTCTCCAGTTTCTATCTGAAGATATTTCTGTTTTCACCATGAGCCTCAAAGCTCTCCCGTGTATCCCTTAGCTGACTTAATTAAAACAGTGTTAGAATACTGCTCAATGAAAACAGAAGCTTAACTGTGCTAGTGGAATTCACGTGACCCAGAGCAGTTTCACAGAAAGCTTCCTTCTGGTTTTTAACGGAGGGTATTTCTTTTTCAGCATATTCTTCAAAGTGTTCCCAAATATCCTTTCTCAGCTTCCATGGAAAGAGTGATTTTAAACTACTCAATCCAAAGAATGATTTAACTCTATGAGATGAATATACCCACCACAAAACAGCTGCTCAGAAAGCTTCTCTCCAGTTTTCAATGGAAGACATTTCCTTACTCGCCACAGGTCCTCAGTCGCCACTTAATATCCCTTCGCAGTATCCTCAAAGACAGACTTTCCAAACTGGGAAATGTAGAGTAAGCTTTATCTCTCTGAAATGAATGCCTCGTCAGAGAGGAGTTTCTTGGAACGCTTCTTTCTGGGTTTCATTTCAGGATATTTCACTTTTCGCCATTGTTTTCCACGTGCTCTGAAATATTACTTTTCTGGTTTTACAGGAACAGTATTCAAACAGTGCCTTATGAGGAAAGAGGTATAACTCTCTGAGTGGAATGCACACATCACAAAGCAGTTTCTCAGAAAGCTTCTATCCAGTTTTTATCTGAAGATATCTCCTTTTTCACTGTAGGCATGAATGTGCTCCTGAACATCCCTTCATGGATCTGTCCATGACAGAGTTTCCAAACTGGGTAATATAAGGAAAGTTTTATCTCTGTGAGACGAATAACCATATCTATCACAAATCAGTTCACAGAAATATTCTTCAATTTTTTGTCTGAGGATATTTACTTTTTCACATACCAAGTCGTCCCTATACTCCAGAATGTCCATTGGTAGCTTTTCCTCCAAAAGAGACTCCCCTATCCTCTATGAGAAGAAAGGTATAATTCTGTGAGTGGAATGCCCACATCACAAACAGCTCCTCTGAAAGCTTCTCTCTAGTTACTATCTGAATATACTTCCTTTTTCACCATAAGCCTCAAAGCGCTCCGGAATATTCCTTCGCAGAGCAAGCTAAAATAGTGTTAGAATACTGCTCAATGAAAAGAGAAGCTTAACTGTGCAAGTGGAATTCACGCGACAGAGAGGAGTTTCACAGAAAACTTCCTTCTTGTTTTTATCGGAGGGTATTGGTTTTTCAGCATATTCTTAAGAGTGTTCCCAAATGTCCTTTCTCAGGTTCCAGAGAAAGAGTGATTTCAAACTTTTCAATCAAAAGAATGACTTAACTCTATGAGGTGAATACACACATCACAAAAGAGTTGCTCAGAAACCTTCTTTCCAATTTTCAACGGAAGACATTTCCTTGCTCGCCACAGGCCTCCGGTCGCCAGTTAATATCTCTTCGCAGATTCAACAAAGACAGACTTTCGAAACTGGGAAATGTAGAGTAAGCTTTAACTCTGTGAAATGAATGGACATGTCAGAAAGCAGTTTCTTGGAATGCTTCTTTCTGGGTTTTATTGGATGACATTTCACTTTTTGCCATGGTCTTCAATGTGCTCTGAATATCACTTTTTTAGTTTTACAGAAACAGTGTTCAAACTGTACTTTATGAGAAGAAAGATAGAGCTCCCTCAGTGGAATGCACAAATCACCAAGCAGTTTCTCAGAAACCTTCCCTCCAGTTTTTATCTGATGATATTTCCTTTTTCACCTTAGTCCCGAATGTGATCCTGAATATCCCTTTGCCAATCCATCCATGACGGAGTTTCGAAGCTGGGTAATGTAAAGAAAGCTTTTCTGTGTGAAATAGAGAAACATAACAAAAAGCAGATTCACAGAAAGCTCCTTTTCCAGTTTTTATCTGAAGATATTTCCTTTTTCACCATAGTCCTGAATGGACTCCCGAGTGTCCCTTCATGGATCTGTCCATGACAGAGTTTACAAGTTGCATTACTTAAAGAAAGCTTTATCTATGTGAGATGTATACACATATCACAGAGTAGTTTCATAGAAAGATTCTTTCCAGTTTTTGTCTCATGCTATTTCTGTTTTCACCATAGGCATCAACATACACCCGAATACCACTTGGTACCTTTTTCTCCAAAAGGGTTTCCAGGATGCTGTATGAGAAGGGAGGTATAACACTGTGAGTTGAGTTCACATGTCACAAAGCAGCTCCTCAGAAAGCTTCTCTCCAGTTTCAGTCTGAATACATATCCTTTTTCACCATAAGCCTCAAAGCGCTACTGAATATCCCTTGACACCCTAAACATAAACAGGGTTAGAAAACTGCTCAATGAAAAGAGAGGCTGAACTGAATGAGAGGAATTAAGACAACACAGAGCAGTTTCACAGAAAGATTCCTTCTGGATTTTACCTGAGATATGTCTCTCTCTCATATTCTAAAATGCGTTCCCAAATGTCCTTCCTCAGATTCCATAAAAAGTGATTTCAAACAGCTCAATCTAAAGAATGGTTTAACTCTGTGAGATGAATGCACACATCACAAAGCAGTTGCTCAAAAGGTTCTCCAGTTTTGATCGAAGATGCTTCCTTGCTCACCAGAAGCCTCTGGGCACCACATAATATCCCTTCACAGATTCCTCAAACAGTTTTCTAAACTGGGCAACGTATAGTAAGCTTTACCTCTGTGAAGTGAATGCACGTATCAGAGAGCAGTGTCTTGGAACGCTTCTTTCTAGGTTTCATTAGAGGAAATTTCACTATTCGCCATAATCTACCAAGTGCTCTGAAATCACTTTTTCGATTTTACAGAAACAGTGTTCAAACACTGCCTTATGGGAAAGATGTATAACTGCCTGAGTGGAGGCACATCACAAAGCAGTTTCTCCGAAAGCTTTTCTCCCGTTTTTATCTGAAGATATCACCGTAAGCCTGAATCTGCTTCCAAATGTACCTTCACGAATCCATCCATGACGTCATTTCAAAACTGCGTAAAAGAAAGTAAGTTTTGTTTATGTGAGATGAATAAACATATCTATCACAAAGCAGTTTCACAGAAAGTTTCTTTCCACTTTTTGTCTGGGGATATTTCCTTTTTCACCATAGCCGCCCATATACTCCTGAAAGTCCCCTGGTAGCTTTTTCTCCAAAAGGGATTCTCCAATCCTTTATGAGAAGAAAAGTATAACTGTGTGAGTCGAACGCACACGTCTCAAAGCAGCTCCTCGGAAATCTTCTCTTCAGTTTCTATCTGAAGATATTTCCGTTATCACCATGAGCCTCAAAGCACTCCTGAATATCCTTTCACAGACTAAACAATTACAGAGTTAGAATACTGCTCAATGGGAAGAGAAGGTTAACTCTGTAAGCGGAATTCACGCGACACAGAGTAGTTTCACAGAAAGCTTCCTTCTGTTTTGTATCTGAGGTTATTTCTTTTTCAGGATGCTCTAAAGAGTGTTCCCAAATGTCCTTTCTCAGATTCCACAGAAACAGTGATTTCAAACTGCTCAATCCAAAGAATGATTTAACTCTATCAGATGAATACAAGCATCACAAAAGAGTTGCTCAGAAAGCTTCTCTCCAATTTTCAACGGAAGACATTTCCTTGCTCACGACAGGCCTCCAGTTGCCACTTAATACCCCTTCACAAAATCCTCAAAGACACAATTTCCAAACTGGGAATGTAGCATAAGCTTTAACTCTGTGAAATGAATCACATGTCAGAGAGCAGGTTTTTGGAATGTTTCTTTCTGGTTTTATTTGACGACATTTCACTTTTCGCCTTAGTCTTCAATGTGCTCCAAATATCACTTTTTTAGTTTTACAAGAACAGTGTTCAAACAGTGCCTTATGAGAAGAAAGGTATAACTCCCTGAGTGGAATGCACATACCACCAAGCAGTTTCTCAGAAAGCTTGTCTGCAGTTTTTATCTGATGATATTTCCTTTTACATCTTAGGCCCAAATGTGATCCCAAATATCCCTTCGCGGTTCCATCCATGACGGAGTTTCCAAGCTGCGTAATGTAAAGAAACTTTATCTATGTGAGATGAATAAACATAGCAAAAAGCAGATTCAGAGAAAGCTTCTTTCCAGTTTTTATCTGAACATATTTTCTTTTTCACCATAGTCCTGAATGTGCTCCTGAATGTCCCTTCCGCGATATGTCCATGACAGAGTTTTCAGCTGCGTAATATAGGAAAGTTTTGTCTATGTGAGATGGATAAACATATCTATCACAAAGCAGTTTCACAGAAAATTTCTTTCCAGTTTTTGTGTGTGGATATTTCCTTATCCACCATAGGTCCATATATTCCTGAATGTCCGTGTTAGCTTTTTCTCCAAAAGGGATTCCCCAATCCGCTATGAAAAGAAAAGCATAACATTGTGAGTGGAATGCACAGGTCATAAAGCATCTCCTCGGAAATCTTCTCCCCAGTTTCCATCTGAAGATATTTCCATTTTCACCATAAGCCACAAAGCGCTCGTGAGTATCCCTTAGCTGATTAAACTAAACAGTGTTTGAATACAGCTCAAGGAAAACAGAAGCTTAACTGTGCTAGTGGAATTCACATGACACAGAGTAGTTTCACAGAAAGATTCCTTCTGGTTCTTATCGAAGGATATTTCTTTTTCAGCATATTCTTAAGACCATTCTCAAATGTCCTTTCTCAGGTGGCAGAGAAAGAGTGATTTCAAACTGCTCAATCCAAAGAATGATTTAACTTTATGAGATGAATACACACATCGCAAAGTAGTTGCTCAGAAAGCAACTTCCTTTTTCAACGGAAGACATTTCCTTGCTGCCACAGGCCTCTGGTCACCACTTAATATCCTTCACAGATCCTCAAGACAGACTTTCCAAACTGGGAATGTAGCGTAAGTTTCAACTTTCTGAATGAATGCACATGTCAGACAGCAGTTTCCTGGAACGCTTCTCTCTGGGTTCACTTCAGGATATTTCACTTTTCACCACAGTCTTTCATGCACTCTGAAATATTACATTTTCAGTTTTACAGGAGCAGTGTTCAAACACTGCCTTATAAGGAAGGAGGTATAACTCCTTGAGTGGAATGCACACATCACTAAGCAGTTTCTAGGAAAGCTTCTGTGCAGTATTTATCCGAAGATATCTCCTACTTCCAGTTTCTATCTGAAGATATTTCCTTTTTCACCAGAGTCCTGAATGTGCTCCTAAATGTCCCTTCGTGGATCAGTCCATGACTTAGTTTCCAAGTTGCTTAACATAAAAACTTTATGTGTGTGAGATTATACACATAGCAAAAAGCAGGTTCACGAAAAGTTTCTTTGCCATTTTTATCTGATGATATTTCCTTTTTTATCCTAGTCCTGAATGTGCTCCTGAATGTCCCTTCACGGATCCGTCCATGACAGAGTTTCCATGCTGTGTAGTGTAAAGGAAGCTTTATCTATTGAGATGAATACACATAGCATAGAGCAGTTTCACAGAAGCTTTTTTTTCTCTTTTTGTCTGAGGCTATTTCCCTTTTCCCATAGGTTCAATATCCTCCCGAATAGCCTTGGTACCTAGTTTCCCAAAAGGGCTTCCCCAATGCCTATGAGAACAGAGATATAAACTGAGTTGAATGCACACGTCACAAAGCATCTCCTCAGAATTCTCTCCTGTGTTCTATCTGAACATATTCCTTTTCACTGTAAGCCTCAAAGTTTTCCTGAATATCCCTTGACACGCTAAAAACACAATGTTAGAAAACTGCTCAATGGAACAGAGAAGCTTAACTGAGAGAGAAGAATTAAACCACACAAAGCAGTTTCACAGAAAGCTTCCTTCCGGTTATTATCTGAGAATAGTTCTTTCTCCATATTCTAAAGAGAGTTCCCAAATGTCCTTCCTGAGATTCCACAGAAAGAGTGATTTCAAACTGCTCAATCCCAATAACGATTTAACTCTAACAGATGAATACACAAGTCACAAAGCAGTTGCACAGAAACTTCTCTCTAATTTTTAACGGAAGACATTCCTTGCTCACCACAGGTCTCCGGGTGCCACTAAATATCCCTTTGCAGATTCCTCAAAGACAGAGTTTTCAAACTGGACAATATAGAACAAGCTTTAACACTGTGGAGTGAATGCATATATCAGAGTGTAGTTTCTTGTAAATTTTTCTTCCTCGTTTTTATTTGAGGATAGTTCACTTTTCACCATAGTCTTCTGAATTCCAAATATCACTTTTCGGTTTTACAGGAGCAATGTTCAAACACAGTCTTATGAGAAAAGAGGTAAAACTCCCTGAGTAGAATGCATACATCACAAAGCCATTTTTCAGAAAGATTCTATGCAGATTTTATCTGAAGATATTTTCTTTTTCATCATTGTCCTGAATGTGCTCCCGAATGTTCCTTCACAAATCCGTTCATGTCGGCATTTCAAAACCTCATATAGAAAGAAAGTTTTATCTATGTGAGATGCATAAACATATCTATCACAAGCAGTTTCACAGAAAGCTTCTTTCCAATTTTTGTGTAGGATATTTCCTTTTTCACCATAGCCGTCCATGTACTCCCAAATGTTCTTGGTAGCTTTTTCTCCAAAAGGTATTCCCAATCCTCTATCAGAAAAACATAAAATTCTGTGAGTGCAATGCACACGTCACAAGCAGCCTCAGAAAGCTTCTCTCCACTTTCTTTTTTTTTTTTTTTTTTTTTTGAGACGGAGTCTGGCTCTGTTGCCCAGGCTGGAGTGCGGTGGCCGGTCTCAGCTCACTGCAAGCTCCGCCTCCCGGTTTACGCCATCCCGGCTCCGCCTCCCAAGTAGCTGGGACTACAGGCGCCAGCCTCATCGCCCGCTATTTTTTTGTATTCTTTAGTAAGACGGGGTTCACCGTGTTAGCCAGGGTGGTCTCGATCTCCTGACCTTGTGATCCACCCGTCTCGGCCTCCCAAAGTGCTGGGATTACAGGCTTAGCCACCGCGCCCGGCCTCCACTTTCTATCTGAAGAGTTCCTTTTTCACTGTAAGCCTCAAAGTGCTCCTGAATATCGCTTTGCAGACTAAACATAAACAGTGTTAGAATACTACTCAATGAAAAGAGAAGCTTAGCTGTGCATGCGGAATTCACACAACACAGAGCAGTTTCACAGAAGCTCCTTCTGGTTTCTATCTGAATTTATTTCTTTTTCAGGATATCCTAAGAGTGTTCCCAAATGTCCTTTTTCAGATTTCTACAGAAACAGTGATTTCAAACTGCTCAATCCAAAGAATGATTTTAATCTATGAGATGGAGACAAACATCACAAAAGGGTTGTTCAGAAACCTTCTATCCAATTTTCAACAAGAGACATTCCCTTGCTCGTCACAGGCTTCTGGTTGCCAGTTAATATCTCTTCGCAGATTCAACAAAGACAGACTTTCCAAACTGGGAAATGTAGAGTAAGCTTTAACTCTGTGAAATGATTGGACATGTCAGAGAACAGTTTCTTGGAATGCTTCTTTCCAGTCGCATTAATCTTCAATGTGATCTAAATATCACTTTGATAGTTTTACAGGAACAGTGTTCAAACAGTGCCTTATGAGCAAAAAGGTATAACTCCCTGAGTGGAATGCACACATCACCAAGCAGTTTCTTAAAATGCTTCTGTACAGTTTTTATCTGTCGATATTTTCTTTTACACCATTGGTCCAAATATGATCCCGAGTATCCCTTCGCAGTTCCATCTATGACAGAGCTTCCAAGCTGCATAATGTAAAGAAAGCTTTATCTACGTGAGATGAATAAACACAGCAAAAAGCAGATTCAAAGAATGCATATTTCTGGTTTTTATCTGAGGCTATTTCCCTTTTCACTATAGGCATCAACATGCTCCTGAATATCACTTGGTACCTTTTTCACCAAAAGGGTTTCCCCAATCCTGTATGAGAAGAGAGGTATAACACTGTGAGTGGAATGCACACGTCACAAAACAGTTTCTCGGAAAGCTTCTCTCCAGTTTCGGTCTGAACATATTTCCTTTTTCACCATAAGCCTCAAAACAGTCCCGAATGTCCCTTGATGTGCTAAACATAAACAGGGTTAGAAAACTGCTCAATTAAAAGGAGGCTTAACTGAGTGAGAGGAATTAACATGACACAGAGCAGTTTCACAGAAAGCTTCTTCTGGATTTTACCTGAGGATATTCTTTCTCCATATACTAAGGAGCGTTCCAAATGTCTTTCTCAGATTCCACAAAAACAGTGATTTCAAACTGCTCAATCCAAAAAATGGTTTAATTCTATGAGATGAATACAGACACCAAAAAGCAGTTGCTCAGAAAGATCTCTCCAGTATTCATCGGAATACATTTCCTTGCTCACCACAAGCCTCTGGGCGCCAGTTAATATCCCTTCACAGATTCCTCAAAGACAGATTTCCAAACTGAGACACGTAGAGTAAGCTTTAACTCTATGAAATGAATACATATGTCAGGGAACAATTCCTGGAACACTTCTTTCCAGGTTTTTGGGAGGACATTGCACTTTTCACCATAGTCTTCTAGGTGCTCAGAAATATTACATTTTTGGTTTTATGGTAACAGTGTTCAAACACTGCCTTAGGAGAAAAGAGGTATAACTCCGTGAGTGGGATGCACACATCACAAAGCAGTTTCTCAGAAAGCTTCTATCCAGTTTTTATCTGAAGATATCTCCTTTTTCACCATAGGCCTGAATGTGCTCCCGGATGTCCCTTTGCGGATCTGTCCTAGACGGAATTCCCAAACTGGGTAATGTAAAGAAAGTTTCATCTATGTGAGATGAATAAACATACCTATCACAAAGCAGTTTCACAAAAATCTTCTTTCCAATTTCTGTCTGAGGATATTTCCTTTTTCACTATAGCCATCCATATTCTCCCCAATGTTCATTGGTAGGTTTTTCTCCAAAGGGGATTCCCCAATCCTCTATCAGCAGAAATGTATAATTCTGTGAGTGGAATGCACACGTCACAAAGCAGCTCCTCAGAAAGCTTCTTTCCACTTTCTATCTGAAGATATTTCTTTTTCTCCATAAGCCTCAAAGCGCTCTTGAATATCCCTTTGCAAACTAAACATAAACAGTGTTAGAATATTGCTCAATGAAAAGAGAAGCTTAACTGTGTGTGCGGAATCCAGATGACACAGAGCAGTTTCACAGAAAGCTCCTTCTGGTTTGTATCTGAGGTTATTTGTTTTCCAGGATATTCTAAAGAGCATTCCCAAATGTCCTTTTTCAGATTCTACAGAAACAGTGATTTCAAACCGCTCAATCCAAAGAATCATTTTACTCTAGAGATGCATACAAACATCACAAAAGTGTTGCTCAGAAACCTTGTCTCCAATTTTCAACCGAAGACATTCCTGTTTGCTACAGGCTCCCAGTTGCCAGTTATATCTCTGCGCAGATTTAAAAAAGACAGACTTTCCAAACTGGGAAATATAGAGTAAGCTTTAACTCTGTGAAACGAATGGACATGTCAGAGAACAGTTTCTTGCAATGCTTCTATCTGGTTGCCATAATCTTCAGTGTGCTCCAAATATCACTCTGATAGTTTTGCAGGAACAGTGTTCAAACAGTGCCTTATGAGCAAAAAGGTATAACTCCCTGAGTGGAATGCACACATCACCAAGCAGTTTCTTAGAATGCTTCTCTACACTTTTTATCTGATGATATTTCCTTTTACACCATAGGCCTGAATATGATCCCGAATATCCCTTCACAGATCCATCTGTGACAGAGTTTCCAAGATGCATAGTGTAAAGAAAGCTTTATCTACGTGAGATCAATAAACACAGCAAAAAGCAGATTCAAAGAATGCTTTCAGTTTTGTCTGAGGCTATTTCCCTTTTCACCATAGGCATCAACATGCTCCTGAATATCATTTGGTACCTTTTTCACCAAAAGGGTTCCCTGATGCTATATGAAAAGAGAAGTATAACACTGTGAGTGGAATGCGGATGTCACAAAGCAGTTCCTTGGAAAGCTTCTTTCCAGTTTCGGTCTGAACATATTTCCTTTTTCACCATAAGCCTCAAAGCACTCCCAAATATCCCTGCACACACTAAACATAAACAGGGTTAGGCAACTGCTCAATGAAAAGAGAGGCTTAACTGAGTGAGAGAAATTAAGATGACACAGAGCAGTTTCACAGAAAGCTTCCTTCTGGATTTTACCTGAGGATATGTATTTCTCCATTTTCTAAAGAGCATTCCCAAATGTCATTCCTCAGATGCCACAAAAACAGTGATTCCAAACTGCTCAATCTAAAGAATGGCTTAACTCTATGAGATGAATGCACACATCACAAAGCAGTTGTTCAGAAACCTTCTCTTCAGTTTTCATCGGAAGATGTTTCCATGCTCACCAAAAGCCTCCAGGCAACAGTTAATATCCCTTCACGGATTTCTGAAAGACAGAGTTTCCAAACTGAGCAATGTAGAGGAAGATTTAACTCTCTGAAATGAATGCACATATCAGAAAGCTGTTTCTTGGAATGCTTCTTTCTGTGTTTTATTTGAGGTTATTTCACTTTTCGCCATAGTCTTCAATGCTCTCCAAAATATTACCTTTTCGATTTTACAAGAACAGTGTTCAAACACTGCCTTATGAGCAAAGAGGTAAAAGTCCCTGAATGGAATGCACACGTCAAAAAGCAGCTCCTCAGAAAGCTTCTCTCCAGTTTCTATCTGAAGATATTTCCTTTTTCACCATAAACCTCAAAGCGCTCCTGAATATCCCTTTGAAGACTAAACATAAACAGTGTCAGAATACTACTGAATGAAAAAAGAAGCTTAACTGTGTGAGCGAAATTCACACGACACAGAAGAGTTTCACAGAAAGCTTCTTCTGGTTTCTATCTGAGGTTATTTCTTCTTCAAGATATTCTAAAGAGTGTTGTCAGAAGTCCTTTTTCAGATTCCACAGAAACAGTGACTTCAATCTGCTCAACTCAAAGAATCATTTAACTCTTTGAGATGAATACAAACATCACAAAAGTGTTGCTCAGAAAGCTTCTCTCCAATTTTCAACAGAAGACATTTCGTTACCCGCTACAGGCCTCCAGTTGCCACCTAATATCCTTCGCAGATTCCTCAAAGACAGACTTTCCAAACTGGGAAATGTAGAGTAAGCTTATCTCTGTGAAATGAATGGACATGTCAGAGAGCAGTTTCTTGAAATGCTTCTTTCCAGGTTTTATTGAAGACATTTTACTTTTTGCCATAGTCTTCAACGTGCTCCAAATATCACTTTTTTAGCTTTACAGAACAGTGTTCAGACAGTGCCTTATGAGAAAAATGGTATAACTCCCTTATTGGAACGCACACATCACCAAGTATTTTCTCAATCCAAAGAATGATTTAAATCTATGAGATGAATACAAACTGTGCCTTATGTGAAGAAAGTTATAACCCCCTGAGTAGAATGCACACATCACCAAGCAGTTTCTCAGAAAGCTTCTCTCCAGTTTTTATGTGACTATATTTTCTATTACACCATCGGCCTGAACGTGATCCCGAATATCCCTTTGTGGATCCATCCACGAGGGAGTTTCACAGCTGCATAAGGTAAAGAAAGCTTCATCTATGTGAGATGAATAAAAATAGCACAAGCAGATTCACAGAAAGCTTCTTTCCAGTTTTTATCTAAAGATTTTTCTCACCATAGTTCTGAAAGTGCTCCCAAAGGTCCTTTCGTAGATCTGTTCATGACAGTTTACAAGCTGCGTAATGCAAAGAAAGCTTTATCTATGTGAGATGATTACACATATCACAGAGTAGTTTCCTAGAAAGCTTCTTTCCAGTTTTCTGTCTGAGGTTATCTTCCTTTTCACTATCGGCATCAACATGCTCCCGAACATCACTTGGTATCTGATTCTCCAAAAGGGTTTCCCCGATGCTGTATGAGAAGAGAGGTATAACACTGTGAGTGGAATGCACACGTCACAAAGCAGTTCCTTGGAAAGCTTCTCTCCAGATTCGGCCTGAACATATTTCCTTTTACACCGTAAGCCTCAAGTGCTCCCGAATATCCCATCACACGCTAAACATACACAGGGTTAGAAAACTGCTCAATGAAAAGAGGCCGGGCGCGGTGGCTCAAGCCTGTAATCCCAGCACTTTGGGAGGCCGAGACGGGCGGATCACGAGGTCAGGAGATCGAGACCATCCTGGCTAACACGGTGAAACCCCGTCTCTACTAAAAATACAAAAACTAGCCGGGCGAGATGGCGGGCGCCTGTAGTCCCAGCTACTCGGGAGGCTGAGGCAGGAGAATGGCGTAAACCCGGGAGGCGGAGCTTGCAGTGAGCTGAGATCCGGACACTGCACTCCAGTCCGGGCAACAGAGCGAGACTCTGCCTCAAAAAAAAAAAAAAAAAAGAAAAGAGAGGCTTAACTGAGCAAGAGGAATTAAGACGACACAGAGCACTTTCACAGAAAGCTTCCTTCTGGATTTACCTGAGGATATTTCTTTCTCCATGTTCTAAGGATCGTTCTCAAATGTCATTCCTCAGATGCCACAAAAACAGTGATTTCAAGCTGCTCAATCGAAAGAATGGTTTAACTCTATGAGACAAATACACACAACGCAAGGCAGTGGCTCAGAACGTTTCTCTGCAGGTTCCATCAGAAGACGTTTCCTTGCTCACCACAAGCCTCTGGGCGTCACTAAATATCCCTGCACAGATTCTTCAAAGACAGAGTTTCGAAACTGGGCTCTGTGAAGAGAATGTACATATCAGAGAGCAGATTCTTGGAATGCTTCTTCCTCGATTTTATTTCAGTATATTTCACTATTCATGATAGTCCTCAATGCGCTCCGAAATGTCACTTTTTCAGTTTCACAGGAAGAGTGTTCATACACTGCCTTGTGAGAAAAGAGTTATAACTCCCTGAGTGGAATGTATACATCACAAAGTAGTTCCTCGGAAAGCTTCTATCCAGTTTTTATCTGAAGATATCTCCTCTTTCACCATAGGCCTGAATGTGCTCCCAAATGTCCCTTCGTGTATCCGTGCATGACGGAGTTTCCAAACTACGTAATATAAGAAAAGTTTTAACTATGCGAGAGGAATAAATATATCTAACACAAAGCAGTTTCACAGAAATCTTCTTTCCAGTTTTTGTCTGAGGATATTTCCTTTTTCACCATAGCCGTCCCTATACTCCTGAATGTCTCTTGGTAGCTTTTTCTGCAAAAGGGTTTCCGGAATCCTCTAGAAGAACGGTATATTTCTGGGAGTGGAATGCACACGTCACAAAGCAGCTCCTCAGAAAACTTCTCTCCAGTTTATATCTGAATACGTTTCCTTTCTCACCGTAAGCCTCAAAGAGCTTCCTTCCGGTTTTTATTTGAGGATAGTTATTTCTCCATATTCAAAAGAGCGTTCCCAAATATCCTTCCTCAGATTTCACAGAACCAGTGATTTCAACTGCTCAATCCTAGGAACGATTTAACACTAACAGATGAATACACAAATCACAAAGCAGTTGCTCAGAGATTTCTCCCCAGTTTTCAATGGAAGACATTCCTTGCTCATCACGGTAAAGCACTCCTGAATATCCCTTCGCAGACTAAAGAAAAACAGTTTTATGATACTACTCAATAAAAAGAGAAGCTCACCACAGGCCTCCCAGCACCACCGAATATCTCCTCACAGATTACTGAAAGACAGAATTTCCAAACTCGGCAATGTAGATTAAGCTTTACCTCAGTGAAATGAATACATATATCTGAGAGCAGTTTCTTCGAACGCTTTGCTCTGGGTTCATTTGAGGATATATCACCTTTTGCCATAGTCTTCTATGCGCTCCAGAATATCACTTTTTCGTTTTACAGGAACAGTGTTGCAACACTGCCTTATGAGAAAAGAGGTATAACACCCTGAGTGGAATGCACACATCACAAAGCAGTTTCTCAGAAAGCTTCTCTCCAGTTTTTCTCTGAAGAAATTTCCTTTTTCACCATAGACCTGAATGCCCTTTCAAATATCCCATCGTGGATCCATCCATGACAGAGTTTCCAAACTGTGTAATATAGAGAAAGTTTTATCTATGTGAGATGAATAAACACAGCAAAAAGCAGATTCACAGAAAGCTTCTTTCCAGTTTTTATCTGAAGATATTTCCTTTTTCACCATAGTCCTGAATGTGCTTTCGTATATCCCTTCACGGATCCATCCATGACAGAGTTTCCAAGCTGCGAATTGTAGAGAAAGATTTATCTATGTGAGATGAATATGCGTATCTAAGAACAGTTTCACAAAAGGGTTTCCTAGATGTAGTATGAGAAGAGAGGTATAACACTGTGAGTCAAATGCACACGTCACAATGCAGATCCTCAGAAAGTTTCTCTCCAGTTTCTATCAGATCATATTTCCTTTTTCTCCATAAGCCTCAAAGTATTTCTGAATATCTCTAAGCACGCTAAACATAAACAGTGTTAGGAATCTATTCAATGAAAAGTGAAGCTTAACTGGCCGAGTGTAATTCACATGACACAGAGCGGTTTCACAGGAAGCTTACTTCTTGTTTTTATCTGAAGGTATTTATTTTGCAGCCTATTCTATAGAGCGTTCCCAAATTTCCTTTCTCAGGTTCCACGGAAAGAGTGATTTCAAACTGCTCAATCCAAAGAATGATTTACCTGTACGAGATCAATACATACATCACAAAGCAGTTGCTCAGAAAGATTCTCTCCACTTTTTCGGTTTCACAGGAACACTGTTCAAACATCACCTCCTGAGAAAAGAGGTATAACTCCCTGAGTGGAATGCATACATCACAAAGCAGTTTCTCAGAAAGTTTCTATCCAGTTTTTTTCTGAAGATATCTCCTCTTTCACTGTAGGCCTGAATGTGCCTGAATGTGCTCCTGAATGTCCCTTCGCAGATCCGTGAATGACGGAGTTTCCAAACTGCGTAAGGTAAGAAAAGTTTTAACTATGTGAGGTGAATAAGTATACGTAATACAAAGGAGTTTCATGGAAATATTCTTTCCAGTTTCATTCTGAACATATTTCCTTTTACACCACAAGCCTCAAAGTATTCTGGATATGCCATCACATGTTAAACACACACAAGGTTAGAAAAGTGCTCAACGAAAAGAGAGGCTTAACTGACCGAGAGGAATTAAGATGACACAGAGCAGTTTCACAGAAAGCTTCCTTCTGGATTTTACCTGTGGATATTTCCTTCTCCATATTCTAAGGGTTGTTATCAAATGTCCTTCCTCAGATGTCACAAAAACAGTGATTTTAAGCTGCTCAATACAAAGAATGGTTTATATCTAGGAGATGAATACCCACATAGCAAAGCAGTTGCTCAGAAAGTTTCTCTGCAGGTTTCATTGGAAGACGTTACCCTGCTCACCAGAAGTCTCCAGGCGTCACTAAATATTCCATCACAGATTCTTCAATGACAGAGTTTCGAAACTAGGAAACATAGAATAAGCATTAACGCTTTGCAGTGAATGCACATATCAGAGAGCAGATTCTTGGAACGCTTCTTTCTCGATTTTATTTCAGTATATTTCACTACTCGCCATAGTCCTCCATGCGCACCAGAATATCACTTTTTCGGTTTCACAGGAACAGTGTTCAAACACTGCCTTGAGAGAAAAGAGATATAACTCCCTGAGTGGAATGCATATATCACAAAGTAGTTTCTCAGAAAGCTCTATCCAGTTTTCCTCTGAAGATATCTCCTCTTTCACTGTAGGCCTGAATGTGCTCCGGAATGTCCCTTCAGTATCCGTGCATGACGGAGTCTCCAAAGTGTATAATATAAGAAAAGTTTTAACTATGTGAGATGAATAAATATATCTAACACAAAGCAGTTTCACAGAAATCTTCTTTCCAGTTTTTGTCTGAGGATATTTCCTTTTTCACCACAGTGGTCCCTATACACTTGAATGTCTCTTGGTAGCTTTTTCTCCAAAAGGGATTCCAGAATCCTCTAGGAGAAGAAAGATATATTTCTGTGAGTGGAATGCACACGAAGAGCAGCTCCTCACAAAGCTTCTGTCCAGTTTCTTTCTGAAGATGTTTCCTTTCTAACCATGACTCTCAAAGCTCTCCTGAATATCCCTTCTCAGACTAAACAAAAACTGTGTTGTGATACTGCTCAATGAAAAGAGAAGCTTAACTGTGTGAGTGGAATTCACGTGACACATAGCAGTTTCACAGAAAGCTTCCTTCTGGTTTCTCTCTGAGGTTATTTCTTTTTCAGGATATTCTAAAGAGCGTTTCCAAATGTCCTTTCTCAGATTCCACAGAAACAGTGTTTTCAAACTGCTCAATCAAAAGAATGGTTTAACTCGATGAGATGAATACAAACATTCCAAAAGAGTTGCGCACAAAGCTTCTCTCCAATTCTCGATGGAAGATATTTTCTTGCTCGACATAGCCCTCCTGTTGCCACTTACTATCCCTTCACAGAATCCTCAAAGACCGACTTTCAAAGTGGGAAATGTAGAGGAAGACTTAATGCTGAGAAAAGCATGGACATGTCAGAGAGCAGTTTCTTCGAATGATTCTTTCTGTTTTTTATTGGACGATATTTCACTTTTTGCCATAATCTTCAATATACCCCAATATCATCCTTTTGGTTTTACAGGAACAGTATTTAAACTGTGCCTTATGAGAAGAAAGTTATCATTCCCTGAGTGAAATGCACATATCGCCAAGCACTTTCTCCGAAAGCTTCTCTCCAGTTTTTATCTGACTATATTTCCTATTTCACCATAGGCCTGAATGTGATCCCAAATATCCCTTCGCGGATCCAGCCACGAGGGAGTTTCCAAGCTGCATAATGTAAAGAAATCTTCATCTATGTGAGATGAGTAAACATAGGAAAAAGCACATTCACAGAAATCTTCATTCCAGTTTTTATCTGAAGATATTTCCTTTTTCACCATGATTCTGAATGTGCTCCCCAATGTCCCTTCGTGGATCTGTCCATGACAGTTTCCAAGCTGCGTAATGTAAAGAAAACTTTATATATGTGAGATGATTACACATATCACAGTGTAGTTTCCCAGAAAGCTTCTTTCTAGTTTTTGTCTGAGGTTATTTTCCTTTACACCATCGGCATCAACATGCTCCCGAATATCACTTGGTACCTGTATCTCCAAAAGGGTTTCCCTGATGCTGTATGAGAAGAGAGGTATAACACTGTGAGAGGAAAGCACACGTCACAAAGCAATTCCTCAAAATGTTTCTCTCCAGGTTTGGTCTGAACATATTTCCTTTTTCACTGTAAGCCTCAAAGTGCTCCCGAAGTTAAGAGAGGCTTCCTTTTTCACTGTAAGCCTCAAAGTGCTCCCGAAGCCTTAAGAGAGGCTTAACTGAGCGAGAGGAATTAAGACAACACAGAGCAGTTTCACAGAAAGCTTCCTACTGGATTCTTTCTGAGGATATTTCTTTTTCCATAATCTAAGGATCTTTCCCAAATGTCCTTCCTCAGATTCCACAGAAACAGTGATTTTAAGCTGCTCAATCAAAAGAATAGTTTAACTCTACGAGATGAACACACACATTGCAAAGCATTTGCTCAGAAATTTTCTCTGCAGGTTTCATCAAAACACGTTAACTCACTCATCACAGGTCTCTGGGTGTCACTAAATATCCCTTCACAGATACTTCAAAGACAGAGTTTCCAAACTGGGCAACATAGAGTAAGCATTAACTCTGTGAAGTGAATGTACATATCAGAGAGCAGATTCTTGGAACGCGTCTTCCCCGATTTTATTTCAGTATATTTCACTATTCGCCAAAGTCCTCAATTCGCTCCAAAATATCACATTTTCTGTTTCACAGGAACAGTATTTAAACACTGTTTGAACTCCCTGAGTGGAATGCATACATCACAAAGTAGTTTCACAGAAAGCTTCTATCCAGTTTTTATCTGAAGATATCTCCTCTTTCAGCGTAGGCCTGATGAGCTCCCGAATGTCCCTTCATGGTTCCGTGCATGACAGAGTATCCAAACTGTATAAGAAAAGATTTAACTATGCGAGATTAATACATATAGCTAACACAAACCAGTTACACAGAAATATTCTTTAGAGTTTTTGACTGAGGATATTTCCTTTTTCACCATAGCCGTCCCTATACCCCGAATGTCCCTTGGTAGCTTTTTCTCCAAAAGGGATTCCGGAATTCTCTATGAGAAGAAAGATATATTTCTGTGAGTGCACACGTCACAAAGCAGCTCCACAAAAGCTTCTCTCCAGTTTCTGTCTAAAGAAGTTTCCTTTCTCACCATAAGCCTCAAAGTGCTCCAGAATATACTTTCAAAGACTAAACAGAAACAGTGTTAGGATACTGCTCAATAAAAAGAGAAGGTTAACTGTGTAAGCGGAATTCACATGACACAGCAGTTTCACAGAAAGCTTCCTTCTGGTTTCTATCTGAGGTTATTTTTCAGGATATTCTTTTTTTTTTTTTTTTTTTTTAATTATACTTTAAGTTCTAGGGTACATGTGCATGACGTTTATATCATGTATAACTCCCCAATGCAATCCCTCCCTCCTCCCCCCTCCCCATGATAGGCCCCAGTGTGTGATGTTCCCCTTCCCGAGTCCAAGTGATCTCATTGTTCAGTTCCCACCTATGAGTGAGAACATGCGGTGTTTGGTTTTCTCTTCTTGTGATAGTTTGCTAAGAATGATGGTTTCCAGCTGCATCCATGTCCCTACAAAGGATGCAAACTCATCCTTTTTTATGGCTGCATAGTATTCCATGGTGTATATGTGCCACATTTTCTTAATCCAGTCTGTCACAGATGGACATTTGGGTTGATTCCAAGTCTTTGCTATTGTGAATAGTGCCGCAATAAACATACGTGTGCATGTGTCTTTGTAGTAGAGTAATTTATAATCCTTTGGGTATATACCCAGTAGTGGGATGGCTGGGTCATATGGTACTAAAGAGCGTTTCAAATGTCCTGTCTCAGATTCCACAGAACCAGTGACTTCAAACTGCTTAATCTGAAGAATGATTTAACTCTATGAGATGAAAACAAACATCACAAAAGAGTTGTGCAGAAAGCTTCTCTCCCATTTTCGATGGAACACATTTCCTTGCTCGACACAGGCCTCCAGTTGCCACTTACTATCTCATCGCAGAACCCGCAAAGACCGACTTTCAAACAGGGAAATGTAGAGTAAGCTTTAACCCTGTGAAAAGAATGGACATGTCAGACAACAGTTTCTTCAAGTGCTTCTTTCTGTTTTTTATTGGACGACATTTCACTTTTTGACATAGTCTTCAATGTGTTCCGAATATCACTCTTTAAGTTTTACAAGAACAGTGTTCAAACTGTATGGTATGAGAAGAAAGTTCTAACTCCCTGAGTAGAATGCTCACATCTCCAAGCAGTTTCTCAGAAAGCTTCTCTCCAGTTTTTATCTGACTATGTTTCCTATTTCACCATAGGCATGAATGTGATCCCAAGTATCCCTTCACGGATCCATCTACCAGGGAGTTTCCCAGCTGCATAATGTAAAGAAAGCTTCATATATTTGAGATGAATAAACATAGCAAAAAGCAGATTCACAGAATACTTCTTTCCAGTTTTTATCTGAAGATATTTACTTTTTCACCATAGTCCTGAATGTGCTCCCGAAGGTCCTTTTGTGGATCCGTCCACGGCATTTTCACAGCTGTGTAATGTAAACAAAGCTTTATCTATGTGAGGTGATTACACATATCACAGAGTAGTTTCCTAGAAAGTTTCTTTCCAGTTTTTGTCGAGGCTATTTCCCTTTTCACCATCGGCATCAACATGCTCCCAAATACCACTTGGTACCCGTTTCTCCAAAAGGGTTTCACCGACACTCTATGAGTAAAGAGGTGTAACACGCTGAGTGGAAAGCACATGTCACAAAGCAGTTCCTCGGAAAGCTTCCCTCCAGTTTTGCCCTGAAAATATTTCCTTTTTCACAGTAAGCCTCAAAGTGCTCCCGAATATCCCATCACACGCTAAACATGCACAAGGTTAGAAAACTGCTCACTGAAAAGAGAGGCTTAACTGAGCAAGAGGGATAAAGACGACACAGAGCAGTTTCACAGAAAGCTTCCTGCTACATTTTACCTGAGGATATTTATTTCTCCACAATCTAAGAATCATTATCAAATGTCCTTCCTCTGATGGCACAAATACAGTGATTTCAAGCTGCTCAATCCAAAGAATGGTTTAACTCTATGAGACCAATACACACATTGCAAAGCAGTTGCTCAGAAAGTTTCTCTGCATGTTTCATCGGAAGACGTTTCCTTGCTCACCACAAGCCTCTGGGCATCACTAATTACCCCTTCACAGATTCTTCAAAGACAGAGTTTCAAAACTGAGCAACATAGAGTAAGCATTAACTCAGTGAAGCAAATACACATATCAGAGAGCAGATTCTTGGAATGTTTCTTCCTTGATTTTAATTCAGTATATTCCACTATTCGTCATAGTCCTCAATACCCTCCGAAATATCAGTTTTTCGGTTTCACAGGAACAGTGTTCAAACACTGCCTTGTGAGAAAAGAGGTATAATCCCTGAGTGGAATGTATACATCATAAAGTAGTTTCTGAGAAAGCTTCTATGCAGTTTTTATCTGAAGTTATCTCCTCTTTCACCAAATGAGTGTGCTCCCGAATGTCCCTTCATGGATCCGTGCATGACGGAGTTTCCAAACTGCATAATAAAAGAAAAGCTTTAACTATGCGAGATAAATATATATATATATATATATCTACCAAAAAGCAGTTTCACAGAAGTCTTCTTTCCAGATTTTGTCTGAGGATATTTCCTTTTTCACCATAGCTGTCCCTATGTTCTTGAATGTCTCTTGGTAGCTTTTTCTCCAAAATGGATTCTGGAATCCTCTACGAGAAGAAAGGTATATTTCTGTGAGTGGAATGCAGATGTCACAAAGCAGCTCCACAGAAAGCTTCTCTCCAGTTTCTATCTAAAGAAGTTTCCTTTCTCACCATAAGCCTCAAAGTGCTCCAGAATATCTGTCACCGACTATCAAAAACAGTGTTATGATACTGCTCAGTGAAAAGAGAAGCTTCACGGGGTGAGCGGAATTCACGTGACAAAGAGCAGATTCACAGAGAGCTTCCTTCTGGTTTCTCTCTGAGGTTATATCTTTTTCAAGATATTCCAAAGAGCATTTCCAAATGTCCTTTCTCAGATTCCACAGAAACAGTGATTTCAAACTGCTCAATCGAAAAAATGATTTAAATCTATGAGATCAATACAAACATCACAAAATTGTTGCCCAGAAAGCTTCTCTCTGATTTTCGATGGAAGATATTTCCTTGCTCGACACAGGCCTCCGGATATCACTTACTATCCCTTTGAAGAACCCTCAAAGACCGACTTTCATACTGGGAAATGTAGAGTAAGATTTAAACCTGTGAACAGAATGGACATGTCAGAGAGCAGTTTCTTCGAGTGCTTCTTTTTGTTTTTTACTGGACGACATTTCACTTTTTGCCATAGTCTTCAATGTGCTCCGAATATCACTCTTTTTGTTTTACAGGAACAGTGTTCAAACTCTGACTTATGAGAAGAAAGTTATAACTCCCTGAGTGGAAGGCACACGTCACCAAGCAGTTTCTCAGAAAGCTCCTCAACAGTTTTTATCTGATATGTTTCCTATTTCATCATAAGTCAGACTGTGATCCCAATTATCCCTTTCTGGATCCATCCACGAGGGGGTTTCCAACCTCCATAATGTGAAGAAGGCTTCCTCTATGTGAGATGAATAAACATAGCAAAAATTAGATTCACAGAAAGCCTCTTTACAGTTTTTATCTGAAAATATTTCCTTTTTCACCATAGTCCTGAATGTGCTCCCGAAGGTCCCTTCGTGGATCCGTCCATGAACAGTTTTCAAGATCTGTAATGTAAAGAAAGCTTTATCTATGTGAGATGATTACACATATCACAGAGTAGTTTCCTAGAAAGCTTCTTTCCAGTTTTTCTTGAGGCTGTTTCCCTTTTCACCATCGGCATCAACATGCTCCAAAATATAACTTTGTACCTGTTTCTCCAAAAGGGTTTCACTGACGCTGTATGAGAAGAGAGGTATAACACTATGAGTGGAAGCCACACGTCACAAAGCAGCTCCTTAGAAAGCTTCTCTTCAGTTTCGGTCTGAATATATTTCCTTTTACATCGTTAGCTGCAAAGTACTCCTGAATATCCCATCACACGCTAAACACACACAGGGTTAGAAAACTGCTCAATGAAAAGAGAGGCTTAACTGAGTGAGAGGAATTAAGACAACAAAGAGCAGCTTCACAGAAAGCTTCCTTCTGGATTTTAACTCAGGATATTTCTTTCTTCATATTCTAAGGATCGTTCCCAAATATCCTGCCTCAGATTCCACAAAAACAGTTATTTCAAGCTTCTCAATCCAAAGAATGTTTATGTCTATGAGAAGAATACACACATCGCAAAGCAGTTGCTCAAAACGTCTCTCTGGAGGTCTCATTGGAAGATGTTTTCTCGCTCACCACAAGCCTCTGGGCGTCACTAAATATCCCTTCACAGATTCTTCAAAAACAGAGTTTCAAAACCGAGCAACATAGAGTAAGCATTAACTCTGTGAAGTGAATGCACATATCAGAGAGCAGATTCTTGGAACGCTTCTTAATTTATTTCAGTATATTTCACAATTCACCAGAGTCCTCAATGCACTCTGAAATATCACATTTTCGGTTTCACAGTAACTGTTCATATGCTGCCTTGTGAGAAAAGAGGTATAACTTCCTAAGGGCAATGCATGAATCACAATGTAGTTAGCAAGAAAGCTTCTAACCAATTTTTATCTGAAGATAACCCCTCTTTCAGTGTAGGCCTGAATGTGCTCCCAAATGTCCCTTCATGGATCCATGGATGACCTAGTTTCCAAACTGCATAATATAAGAAAAGTTTTAACTATGCGAGATGAATAAATATATCTAACACAATGCAGTTTCACAGAAATCTTCTTTCCAGTTTTTGTCTAAGGATACTCCATTTTCACCATAGACATCCCAATAATCCCGAATGTCTCTTGGTAGCTTTTTCTCCAAAAGAGATTCTGGAATCCTCTATGAGAAGAAAGGTATATTTCTGTGAGTGGAACGCACATGCCACAAAGCAGCTCCTCAGAAAAATTATCTCCAGTTTCTATCTGAAGAACTTTCCTTTCTCACTGTAACCCTCAAAGCGCTCCTGAATATCCCTTCGCAGGCTAAACAAAAACAGTGTTATGATACTGCTTAATGAAAAGAGAAGCTTAAATGTCTGAGCGGAATTCACATGACACAGAGCAGTTTCACAGAACGCCTTCTTTTGGTTTCTCTCTGAGGTTATTTCTTTTTCAGGATATTCTAAAGAGCGTTTCCAAATGTCCTTTCTCAGATTTTTCAGAAACAGTGATTTCAAACTACTCAATCCAAAGTATGACTTAACTCTATGAGATGAGCAAAAACTTCACAAAAGTTTTGCGCAGAAAGCTTCTCTCAAATGTTTGATGGAAGATCTTTCCTTGCTCAATACAGGCCTCCAGTTCACACTTACTATCCCTTCGCAGAACCTCAAAGACCGACTTTCAAACTGGGAAATGTAAAGTAAGCATTAACCCTGTGAAAAGAATGGGCATTTCAGAGAACAGTTTCTTCTAGTGCTTCTTTCTGTTTTGTGTTAGACGACATTTCACTTTTTCCTATAGTCTTCAATGTGCTCCGAATATCACTTTTTTGCTTTTCCAGGAACAGTGTTCAAACTGTGGCTTATGAGAAGGAAGTTACAACTCCCTGAGTGGAATGCACACATCACCAAGCAGTTTCTCAAAAAGCTTCTCTCTAGTTTTTATCTTACTATATTCCTCTTTCACCATAGGCCCGAATGTGATCCCAAATATGCCTTTGTGTATCCATCCAAGAGGGAGTTTACAACCTGCATAATATAAAGAAAGCTTCCTCTCTGTGAGATAAATAAACATAGCAAAAAGCAGATTCACCGAAAGCTTCTTTCCAGTTTTTATCTGAAGAGATTTCCTTTTTCACCATAGTCCTGAATGTGCTCCCGAAGGTCCCTTCCTGGATCCGTCCATGACAGTTTCCAAGTTGTGTAATGTAAAGAAAGCTTT
>NW_022680986.1:12500-51114 GCF_009764315.1 Trachypithecus francoisi | reverse complement strand
CAGAATTGCTATCTAATACCACTGTGAAAAAGCTATCGAGTTCAGCGTTCATTTGTAATTATTTTTTCATTGTTTTTTGGAAGGGAGGGAGCACAAAGTACACACAGTGAGATGTTCAGATCTTAAGTACACTTGGCGCGTTTTGATAAATGGAAATCTATTACCCTAATCAAATCTTTTGCCTCAAAGTTCCCACAAGTCCCCTCCCAGTCTGCACAGGCACCACGCGGCTCTGGTGCCCGTGCAGCCGGGGCCTGGGGGCGGATCCGCGGGCTCAGAGTGCCCAGTCCCTCAGGCCCTCTGTGTGTCCCCTTACTCCCTGCTCCCTGGCGTTAATGCCCTCCATCCTCGATTTCCTGATAGGCAAAAGGGGGTTCATTCTAAGAGTGCTAACCGAACTGGATCACTTAACACCGTGTCCGGCCCAGAATACCCCTTGATCAATGACAGGTATTGCTGCGCTGTTACCATTGCGCTGGGTCCAGGTTTCCTGTGAGCCCTTTAGGCTCTTTGCCGTAAAGTCCACTCAATGGTCCGGTCCAGGCCTGTCTGTGGCAGACGGACAGGTGAGTGGCCAATGCACACGTGTGATGCTGAATGGGATCGTGCAAAGCTGGCCCTGCGTATTTTGGTCAACGTAAGGAAAAAGCCGCCCATGCTTGCTTGCTGCTGCCCTGCAGTGTCCAGAAGGAGCCGCTTAAAGGCAAGTGCGCCGCCCCTACCTTCTTGGAAGGAGATGGCAAGACTAGATTGGCTGGAACTGGGAAGTTGTGCGCTACAGTCAGGGCTGCATAACCCAGGCAAGGCATCACTCGAAACACGTGCTGGTGGGCGGCCAATCCGACCCGACCGTCCACCTCCAGGGTCAGCCACGGGGCTCCTCTTGATGTGTCATCCTGATCACCCCTCACAGAATAAATGAGCCTTTGACTTCAGCCTGTCCTAGGTACAACACCGACTCCCACCTCCCACGTCCTGAACCAGCCTGTTCCGGGGATTGCTGTGGAGGTAGAGGAGCAGGCTCAAGACATCCAGTGGCATTTCCTGGCAAGGACACTCACCATGCTTGACCAGAAAACTAGGAGTCAATTGGTTTTTCGGAGGGACTGTCATTTACTTGTGGCACGCATGGATACTGACTGACCCAGGGAGGGGCACGGAGGAGGCTGAAGGAAAACCCATCGTGACTGCGCCAGGCATTCCCGCACACCCGACATCTTCAGACTCGGGCGGCGTTCTAGTCTTACAATCAAACGGAAGCCCAGAGAAACTAGGGAGCTTGTCCAAGACCAGCAACAAGTATGTGGGCAGCTGGCATTCAACTAAGTCCTTCCCTGGATCCATCCGCGCTTCTCCCCGTCCCCACTCCCACCAGCCCGCCATGGCCCCGATAGACACAGCAGGTCTGAACATCTGGCACCCCAAAAGCAGAGTAGGGAGCAGAGCCGACTTCCCCAGTGGAACTCACATGCAGCCCACTCCCCTTCTTGCCGAATGCCTTGGGACTCTGTGCGGTAAGGTCTGCAGATGGGGCCTCACTCTGCGCCAGGAGATCCGGGTGGCAGGCAGCGTTTTAGAGAGTGCTCCTCCAGACAGGAGAGAGGCATCTGACAGGGCTCGCCGGCTGATCCATGAGACACAGGACACCTGAGAGAAGGGCCGACAAACCCCACAAAGTCGCTCCTAGCCTGGAGAGGACAGGGCCATGGCGAGCTCCTCCCAGCCCACGCTTCCGACAGGTCTTGCTGCAGCCTGTGGTGCTCGTCAGGCGCGAGGAAGTTTCCCAGGGCAGGAGCTCTCGTTGCACAGCAAAAGCGGCACAGGCGATGCAGCAGGGCGTACTTCAGCCCAGGGCTCAGGAACCACGGGGTGCAGCGCGGCCTGCAGCAAACCAGACACATCAGAAGCCAAGCTCCCACCTTTTACATTCAGTGACATTAAACGGAGGGAGTTATCTGTAGCAATGGTCCTCCTGGGGGACCCGTACAGCACGCATGACCACCGACACTGACCACGAGTCCTTCCTAGGTCCTGGGGGCTACCCCACTTCACACGCACGGTTTCCTGCACACATCTATGCGGGGCAGTTGTTAGCCGCAGCTTAGAGATGAGGAAAACGCTGCTGGAAAAGCTAAGTGAGAAAATCAGACTTCAGCACACCTGCCGTCTCCAAGATCCCTACTACTCTATGTGCTAGGGTCTCAAGGGTGGGTGTGTGGCATTTTAAGTGACTCATCATAGGCGGTTTTCTTCTCTCCTACACTTGTTTAGTCTGAAACGTGCACGTACATGCTCTGCTGCAGGTGCACTGCCGTATGTGGACCAGCAACGCTCTTTCCTGCCTCGGGTTCTCGTCTCTACCTTCCGGAAAGCTCTCGCCTGCTTGACAGCCATGCCAGGTAGGCCTGCTCAGCCGGACAGTCAAATTCCTACAGTGTCAGAGCTAAGTGCTGGCTGAGACTTTAACAGCGAAGACAGCGGAGTAATGGGGATAAACTGAATAAAGCTGTATTGAACGCAGATGAAAGTCTAGAAGCAAAAGAAGCTGACACCCCTAAGAGAGCAGGCGATTGCCTCTCACTATGATGTTAATAGCAGCTTGCTGTTTCCAGTGCCTCCGTGTGCCAGGGTTTCCAGTCAGCGTTTGTGTTTATCTGCTCCTGGGCTACCTGATCAAAGCTCTGCAGAGATCACGGATATCTAAACGGACCCAGTATCTGCAGGCTGGCTGCTCAGATGCCGTGGTGTGGAACGGCCACGACATCGCTTAGTCATACGGGGCACAAGCACGTCACTTGCCACTCCTGTCTTTCTATTTCATCAAACCTTCTTTTCTCCTGTATATTGACCATAGCAAAGTCTTTAGCCTTCGAGATGCATTTGAAACATCAACTTGCTTTGTTCAAGAGGTTTAAGACACACTTACGTCTTTCTTGCCATGCTCAACACACTGGTGTTTCTGGAACAAAAGCCTTGGCCTGCCCCAGTGAACATTCACACTGAGCATACTGTCGCGAGGCTGCTTGGCCAGCCAGCAGGGGGCAGGAGAGAGCCGCAGGGGCCGCGTGGGGTCCCTGCAAACCCGCCTCACTCCCTCAATCCAGGGCGGTGCCTTCTGCCAATCCAGCGGCTTCCTCCAAGGGGAAGAGGCCTCTTTAGCTGTCACCGCACTGATTTCAGGCGGCTCAGCCAATGGGGCAACAGATTCAACAGAGTCCCATGTTGTTAAACGAAAACTTCTGTTACCAGGCAACCTTAAGGTCAGATTCAACGTAAAATAACCAACAACATTCTTTCCAAACCAACATGCTACTAGTGTCTTATCCTTCAATGCTGCTTAAACACGGAAAAGTATGAGGAAAAAAGAGCATGGCATTTACTTCTTAAAAAAGAACCCCTCTTCCAGGTTCATTTTACCCATATCATGAAGACTTAGAACTGTAGACTCCCTACAGGAACGTGGAATGGGGGTGGATACCCACGCTGACCCAGCCTCCCCCCAGGTCAGTCACCCCCCCACCACGGGGTTTACACCCCTCCAAGCCCCGTCACCTCATTAAGGAAAGGTGGTGTCTCTGAGCTCTCTTCGCAGGAAGCACCCAAACGGGAGCTAGAGACACAGACACACCCACAACTGCTTTGAAATCCTGAATATATTTAAGGATTTCATTATTAGTTTTATAAAACGGTAAGAACAAAGTGAGCCTGGTTTTAACCTCTCTGCCACAATAACACCGTGTACATCTGTCTTTTACTGTTTATTCCTTCTCCAGCAGCTGCTGCCTGGCTGGCCGACTGCAGAAGAAGAGCCTCTGGTACTCCCGGGAGGCCCTCGGTAAAAGCGTGAACAGCACGATCACGTCTCAGGACGCGGCACATGTTAGGGTCGCCCACAGACCGCCATTCCCAATGCCTAGAAGGCACTGAACGGGCCTCATGCTCTTTGTAAATGTCAACCTTCCTAAGCTATGTTGTGTTGAAAATGTTTAACTGCAGTCCACACATACTTCTTTGTTTGTGTCTTGCTTTTATCCTAGACGAATATTTTTACGGAAAATTAAGCTTGCAAGGTTGAAGGGTTTTCCGAAAGTCGACTCCTAATCCTGGAAGGGAAAAAAAATGGGCCAGATGTGGTGCTCATGCCTGTAATCCCAGCAGTTTAGGAGGTTGAGGCCAGCAGATTGCTTGAGCCCAGGAGCTTGAGACTAGCCTGGAAAACATGGCAAGACCCTGCCTCTACTAAAAATACCAAAAAAAAAAAAAGAAAGAAGAAATGGACTTGGTGACATGTGTCTAGTCCCAGCTACTCAGAAGCTGAGGTGGGAGGATCACTGAGCCCAGGAGGTGAAGGCTGCAGTCAGCCAAGATTTGCATCACTGTACTGAAGCTTGGGCGACAGAGGGAAACACCGTCTCAAAAAAACAAAAAGTAAAAACAACTGTATAAATAATCATAGAAGGGAGCTGGTCGGGTGCGGTGGCTCACACCTGTAATCCCAGCACTTTGAGAGGTCGGGGTGGGCAGATCACCGGAGGTCAGGAGCTTGAGGCCAGCCTGGCCAATATGGCAAAACCTCATCTCTAATAAAAATACAAAAATTAGTGGGGCATGGTGGTGGGTGCTTGTAATCCCAGCTACTGGGGAGGCTGAGGCAGGAGAATCACTTCAACCCGGGAGGCGGAAGTTGCAGTGGGCTGAGATTGCACCAGTGCGCTCCAGCCTGGGCAACAAGAGCGAGGGTCCACTTCAAAAATAAAAATAGGCTGGGCGCGGTGGCTCAAGCCTGTAATCCCAGCACTTTGGGAGGCCGAGAAGGGCGGATCACGAGGTCAGGAGATCGAGACCATCCTGGCTAACACGGTGAAACCCCATCTCTACCAAAAAATACAAAAAACTAGCTGGGCGATGTGGCGGGAGCCTCTAGTCCCAGCTACCGGTAGGTTGAGGCAGGAGAATGGCACAAACCCGGGAGGCGGAGCTTGCAGTAAGCTAAGATCCGGCCACTGCACTCCAGCCTGGGCAACAGAACCAGACTCCGTCTCAAAATAAATAAATAAATAAATAAAAAAAAAATAAAAATAAAAATGAAGGAGCTAATGTTTTTCATTTATGGGAAGGGAGAAGAACATTCAGTATCTGTACCTCTCACGCACACATCTGCAGTGGTGCCCTAAAGTATTCAAGACACACGTTCCTACAAAGATAGCTCAAAACTGCTCACCAAGTTACATGCTAAAAGCACATGCATTGTAAGAATGCTACATGATGTTTTTTAAGCATCTGTATCCAATACTTTAGCATACTGGCAGTTTTCCCTTCAGGTGCTGTATGCCTAAATTATTACATGTTTAGTCATTCATTTTAGAATTTATGACTTGCTTTAGACAAAAAATATTTTAAACATAAGCTACTAAATTAATGACGGGAAAAGTTACTAAGTTAACTTGGAAGTTAAACTTTGCAAACTGAATTTGTTGGACCTCATGCAAGCTAGATGATCAGTTTTTTAAATTATTTGTTGTGTGTTTCCCTCGAGGATGGAAATCTCTTTACTCTCATCCACTGTGTACACTGCAACCAGCGCCTCTCGTCCACCGCGCCACACTGCAGCCTGCAATTCACCCTGTACCACGCTTTCCACACCTTACCTGGAAGTCTCTAAGTATAACCAAGAAGGAAATGAAAAGCAGATAAATGACCTCCACCCCCACACCCAGCATGCAAATGTTAAACATTCATCATAGTAAAACCAAAAACCCATGTTAGCTCACGATTGTAACTGGTGGAGTTATGTGCATGGCAATTTTAAAAGTCTAGTTAAGTAAAAGCCTAATTGAGACTCTCAAGAAATACAAAGTTTATACAAAAAGACATCTGCGAACATCGACAGTGAGGAGAGGACTTCACTCTGCATCCAGCCTGTCCTGGAAGCCACGGCCAAATGCCAGGTTGTATGGATCCGAAAAGCCGGAAAAAACAAGTGTTGAAATGTGTACAGTCTCAACAGTGTACAAATTTGATGTAGGATGCTCGAAAACCTTCAATTTCCCATCAAACAGCAACATGAGCAAGTTTCCCAGCAGTGTCCACCTTCTGCCTGAGGCACGTGTAACAAGAACGCTGGCCACCTCCGGGGGAACAGAGGCTTCCTGGTCACATCCGCTCTGGCAGCCGCACAGCTGGCCCCACCACAAACACCTGTCTAATACTGAGGAACCACTGCTCCCTGGGCTTTCCTCACTCTAGCCGGGAGAGCGTATTTACAGAGTACTTTATCGACTGAGTCCTCGTTCAATGCGTCAAGCTTGTTGAAGGCAGGGCAACCCCATTCCTGGCCCAATTAAGTGAACTGAGCAGAGCAAACGCCCCGACTTGGACGGCAATCAGTCACGACAGCAGTGGCCACTGTTCACAGGGCGCTGGCTTCATGCCGGGAACAGTTCCAAGCATCTTCTCTCTGTCCGAGGAATGTGCACTGCAACCCTGTGGGGCTGTTTGCAGCGTCCACCAGAGTTCTGAGGCAGCCAAGTCCAGGCTGTCTGTGGGCCTCGCCACGTGGCTGTCCACGTCCCCTGTAGACCAGACCTCACTGCAGGGACCGGGGGGTTCCAGGGTTGCCTTGAGGCACATGCTCCCTTCGCCACCTCCTTCTGGCCCCTGACATCAACGCTCACCACTGCTGCCAACACTTGATTTTCTCATGGCTCCTGAGGGCCTGTTCTGCCCTTCCCTGCTCCCTGCGTCTGGCTTGGAGGGTGCCCACACAACGCCAACGCTCACGTCATCACCAACCCTTCCACAGGGCTCGATGCCTAGGAGTCTCCATGGCAGAAAGTCAGATTCCTGTGCTTGTTGGAGAATTGCTTCCCATTGTAGAAGTGAAGGAGATAAAATTCTAGGTGTCTGCAATAACCTCATTTCCACAGCTAAGCAACTCCAGTAGTAGCACAAACCAAAGAAAAGCTTTTCTTTTTAACTTCTTTTATACAAGCTAAATACAATTTAATTTTTACATCCACGTTCTCATCAGCTCCCACCTGGTGAGCAGGCAAATAGTAATTTTCAAAGAAACAAATTGTTCCATAATTGTAACTTTTTGCATTATCACTATTAAGCAAGAATTATCCCAAAAATACACGATGATCTTGTTCTCACATTCAAAAATTGTCATACAGTGAAATAGCACTTAATGCAAAGGAAAATTTCTTTTCAGGTTACTGTTCTGGGAAAAAAAAAAGATTTCTGGCAAAGAGATAAACATTTATTATGTAACAATCCAAAATGCCTCTGGGAAAAATAATGTCATGCAATTAGTTCGTTAAAGTGTTACAACTGCAGCTGAGTTTTAATAGCAATTTGTCCATAATTATAAAAAGAATCTTTAAAAATCTTAATACTGAAAGAATAGCCATAAATGGATATAAAACGCAAAGCAGAAGAGTTAACATTTGCGATAGATTTTGACCCATATTTTTAACATATGTATAGTTATTTACCTAGCTGAAGCTTATCCCTCTCCTCCTAGGCTCTTCAAGACTGATTTTCAAACATAGACTGGCTTTTGGTACATGAAGGCAGCTTTAAAAGATGTCAGGATTGGGCCGAGAACAGTGGCTCAAGCCTGTAATCCCAGCATTTTAGGAGGCCAAGGTGGGCCGATCACTTGAAGCAAGGAGTTCGAGACCAGCCTGGCCAATATGGCAAAACCCAGCCTGTATTAAACATTTTTGTAATTAGCCAAGCGTGGGGGCTCACACCTATAATCCCAGCTACTTGGGAGGCTGAGGCAGGGAGAACTGCTTGAACCCAGGAGGCGGAGGTTGCAGTGAGCCAAGATCGCACCACAGCACTCCAGCTTGGGCGACAAAGTGAGACGGTCTCAAACAAGAACTTAGCCCTCAGGAAAAGCGTTGAGCACCCCCGACCCGAACCAACCCAAGGAATCACATGGCAATGGTTATCATCTGATTTCGACACAATAAAGTTCTATTCTCCTCTCTAAACACAATGGTAAACACCTGCCATCAGACCACAGAAACTCCCAGGACCCAGTAATACCAGACTAGCAAGATCAATGGGCCACGTATGCAGGATTCAGCTGCAGGAAGTGATGGCACCAAGAATGGTGTGTGCTCAAACCCGATTCCTTGCTTTCGGGGTGGAGGGGCTTCCCGGTAAGATCTAGGCCAGTGGGATGGTTTCCACTTCCACCATGAGGAGGAAACGGGGGGTTTCCTGAGGGCACTGACAGGACTTGGGTCTCTTCCCCCTTGTCCTCTGTCCTGTTATGGGATGAGGGTGGGCTGAAGGCAGGTTTTCCCTACATCTTCCGGGCAGGAGAGATGGAGCTGACAAGTGGAAGACGGCTTTTCCAAAACATTCCCATGTTTATAACCTGTTATCAACCTGTTTTCCCTGGAGATCAGTGAGGCAGCATCATTGATTCTCTTCCATTACGGACAACCCGGTGTTACGGGAGACAGCATGCGAGCTGGGTCAGTCTCTGCGCGGGTCTGAGTCAGTCACTTGTGTCTGGTCCTCAGCGTGCTTGTCTATTCAATGGGCAGCCCCACAGACCAGTGACTTTCAACCAGAGTTCCACGGATGTTGCCCAAGGACAGGGAGGGGGAAGAAGGGAAGGGAGAAGGAAGAAGAAGGAGGGGAGGAAGGAAGAAGGGAAGGGGAGGAAGGAAGAAGGGAAGGGGAGGAAGGAAGAAGGGGAGGGGACGGAAGAGGAGTGTGGAGGGAGGAGTATGGAGGGAGGAATGCGGAGGGAGGAGTATGGAGGGAGGAGTGGGGAGGAGTGGGGAGGAGTGTGGAGGAAGCAGTGTGGAGGGAGAAGCAGAATGGGGGTTGTCTGAGGAGGAGGACCAAGTTTCTGAGGTGTCTTGGAGTCAGAGTTGGCAGTGGCTTGGGCTCTAGGCCCGCTGTTGCATAGTTTCAGGGTTTATTTGTATTTGTGGACTCTTTAAAAGATTTAATTTGAAGAAAACCGGAGTTGGGGATACCTTGCTTCTAAAAACACAATTTCTCAAGCCTGAGACTAAGTACTAGGCATTGCTCATTCTGTTACCGTCATTTCCTCCTATTTAAAATCAGCCGCACACCCCCAATCTCCCTTCAGTGTAAACACTACCTTTTCCGAGGATCTCAAACAGCAGAGCGAGTGGCCCGTGACCCCGGCCGTGGGCACGAAGAGTGAAGAGCAGACGTGCGATGAGGGCTGCAGACGACACGAGAAGCAGAGGCCCGGCACCTCCCTGCAGGGGCTGTGCTCCTCCAGGCCTAAAGGACATCCTCGCCTCTGGGGTGAACAAGCAGCACAAGCTATAAACACTTATTCCAAAAGAACAGGAAGAAAATTCAAACGAAGTTAACACAGTTATCCCAACACAACACTGCAGCAGCCCAGAAACAGGAGGGCCAGTGAGCCTGAGGCAGGCGGTTCCAATAGCTGGACAGCCATGCTGGCATTAGGGCTTTTTGGCCAAAAAAAGACACAAAAGGTAACGTGGGCCACCCATTATTTCCTGCCAGTGGAAAGACACCACAGGCCCCCACGTGAACGGCCCCCTGGAAACAAGCCCACGCAGCACCTCAGGTCTTCGCACGAGCAGGCACGTGGTGTCCTCAGCACCCCCGTCGATGACACACACACCACACTTGACTCCCACACCTGAGGGTCCAGGGGAATGGCGGGAAGTCCTCTGAGGACAGGGCATCCTGTGAGGGCACTGCACGAATACGCACCTCAGAGGGGCCCCCGGGCCGGTGCTCTCTCCGCAAAGGATGAGCGGGGTCCTGACCACACCCAGATCGCGCTGGCCTCCAAGCCGAGCGCCAACATCTCACATCCAAAGGGATCTGCAGGTGCCTGCTGTGCGTGGAACGCTATCCCCTCCCAGAGCTCAGGATGAACCCAGTGTCCCGGCCGGGGACCGTCACCAGCCAGGAGGGGATTCCAGGGCACTTCCCAGCGATGGCCATGGGAAGTAACAACTCAGGCCCATCAGGGGCTTCCTCATTATGCGGGTGTTAGAAGTAGAGACAGAGGTTCAGGTCTAGTGGCACAAACAGCGACGGACCCCATGGAAATGCGGACGCAGCCCCTCCATCCCAACAGCCTGCGTGGCTGCTCCATTCTGCTCCCATCACACACGTCCCCACCCAGCCAAGCCCCTTCTTTTCCCCACTGAATTCATCAAATCAAACCTCACTGTCCTTGACAAATGTACCATTAATTTACTTACTGCGCAGTAAAAAAGCACTCTTCCAGTTAACATGACACCCCCGCTATGATAGAACAACCTTAATTCAGACATGACACAGAGGAACAGAGCGAGGGGGGTCGAGGGCCGTCCTGGAATCAGCAGCTGTTTTCTGGGGAAAGCCTCCATCCCACCCAAGCCCGACACTCGTGCCACACTGTCCCCATGGTGTCTGAAAACTCCATGAAGACAGGGTCACTCTGATCCCTTCACACTCACAACGCCAAAGAGGAGCAGGTGTTCAGGAAAAGTCTCCTGCTAGTGCTGAAGACAGGAATAATTCCTCGTGGTGCCCAGAATGTCAGGAGAAAACAAGGCACCATGTGGACACCTTCCAGGTGAATTCTGAAATGACTCTACCGAATGCCAGTCATCCTTTTTCAGAACAAAAGAAAATACCAGAAAACATGTGTCGCCAGCAGAGAGATCGTCCCTTTGATGGCTTACCAACACACCTACGTTACACTGAATTTGTGTCAAGCCACCCTCTCTGTGCTAATGTAAAAAGTTTCCTTTAGGCCGGACGCGGTGGCTCAAGCCTGTAATCCTAGCACTTTGGGAGGCCGAGACGGGCAGATCACGACGTCAGGAGATCGAGACCACCCTGGCTAACACGGTGAAACCCCGTCTCTACTAAAAAATACAAAAATCTAGCCGGGCGAGGTGGCGGGCGCCTGTAGTCCCAGCTACTCGGGAGGCTGAGGCAGGAGAATGGCGTAAACCCAGGAGGCGGAGCTTGCAGTGAGCTGAGATCCGGCCACTGCACTCCAGCCTGGGCGACAGAGCGAGACTCTGTCTCAAAAAAAAAAAAAAAAGTTTCCTTTAGTAACTGGTAGCCTTTTTCATCTGGTGCTTTTTAACAAGCAAGACGGTCCTGTAACACTCAGGCATTGTTGAAAACGTCAAATGGAAGCCTAGAATCCTCTTCCGTGCAGCTTCACTGCAAAGTATTTTGACGTGAGCCAAATCGTGCTTTCTGCTAGGCACAGAAATTGGTGGGGGGGGGCATGGGGTTGAGGGAACATTATATAGAAAGCACATCCCGATAATCACCTGCATGAGAGCCACACTGGCCGGCAAGCCCTGGTCGGCTCGGTCTCTGCACAATCACAGGTGTGAGGCCTGGAGGGCAGACACCTGGCACTGCTGACCACCCCAAGGTCGTGGCCTCTGCCCCTTCTCTGCTGCCCATCAGTTCCAAGTTTCTGGCAACACCGTCTGCTGCCCCCACTGCCTGATCGACTCTTCGTGAAAAGCAAATGTTGCCAGGACAGCTTAGGAGTACATTTGCCAGGAAAGCAGCTCCAATTGACGCTGAAACCCCGTTCTCACACCCCTGGCAGCTCCCTTGCCCCTGATGTGTACATGCTTGCAGCTCTGACCTTGCTCAGTGTCCACACAGGCTCTGTCTCCTGGAGAACCGAATGCAGACTCAATGTTGAGTCAGAAATACACAAAGAGGGTGACGGTGACGAACTGCCTGCCTGCCCCCAAAACACAGGTTGAAATCCTCACCCTCCATGTGATGCTGTCAGGTGGTCTTTGGGAGGTGATGAGTTCCCGAGGCTGGAGACCCTTGAATGGGATTTGTGCCTCAGAAATGGGCCCAGCAAGTCCCTCACCCTCCCATTGTGTCAGGGCCAGAGAGAAGGTGTGTGCCAACCAGGAAGGAGCCCACACCAGAACCCACCCGTGCGGCACCCTGATGCTGCCTTCTAGCCTCTAGAACTGTGAGAAACACATTCCTGTTGTTCAGAAGCCACTCAGTCCATGGTGATTCGTTACCGCAGCCTGAGCTGCCTGAGAGGACGATGCTCACCGCCCTACAGAAACGGCTACTCCCGTCTCCCAGAAAGAGGGGTGTCATTAAAATCTCTGTCTCTCCTCGCGGCCACCACAGATCTCACTCCCCCACCCTGTAAGCCAGCAGTTGCTAGGATTAAAGGAAACGGAGGATCATTTTAGACCAGCCCCTCCATGTCGGTCTGAAGCCTGTCACTTTGCCCACTTCCACGGTGGCCGCGTCACCGCATTGCCCATGTCAGCTCTGTGTCTGCACTGGGTCCCAGGCTCTGCACAGACTCCTCTAGCTGCCCAGCCAGCACAGCCATTTCCCCTTCTGCTTTGCAGGTTGTCCTTCGATATCGAACCCCCACCCTTCTGCAACCCAAGGCCTTCTGATCCAGGCATTCGGGGTGAGCTCAGCCATGCACTGGAGTCCTTGAGTCAGGTAACCCAGGCCCAAGGCGTTGGCACCAACAATCTACTGGCTGTGGGGTCTGCACAGCCACTAGCTGCCCCAGCCACATCAGGGCCTGGGAGGGGAGGCAGAGGAACCTGTGAAGCTGCCAACAGCTATACGGGGACAGGGGCCCCTGGGATAAGGAGGATGCCATGGCAGGAAATTCAGAGAAAGAAAGAGCCCAGGGCTGGACAGGTCATGCCCAAAGCCTGCACTGCTGAATTTTCCAGGTTTCTGAACTCAATCGCTGACCCACACAGCACGTGTTTTCGTGAGTGCTGACCCCGCGTGGCATTGGATACGGCAATAAAGCAGGACCCCCACCTCCCCCTTCCTCACCCCCTTCCCCGACACATACACAGGGCCTCTGTCCTGGAGGGAAATCAGGCCTGGGCGCCCAGCTCGCACCACGAGCCTGGGAAGGGGGCTGTTTCAGACAGACAGTAGGTGCAGCCTTACCAAAGCCCAGCAGTCACCTGCACTGCCACAGCCAGGCTGAGTCCGGATCAGTTGCACAGAAACCTGACCCTCTCAAGGGCACGCCTGAGCTCATTAGGGACAGACACCGTCTCCTGTTTATCTCGAAGACTTTCTCTGCATGTCTAGTTACAAACGGACGACGCAGTCTCGGAAGCACAGCTGTGACTCTGGAGACAGATCCCAGGCCTCCCCCTGCTCCTCTCCGTGATGCCATTGATGGGGAGGGGCCGGTATGGCCGCGAGGCCGCACACCCACACCCCCTCTGCCACGGAGAGGCGGGCCTTTGACGGTTACTTCTGCCAAAGAACCCTGCTGTGTCTTGGAGCACAACACAGTGGGGGGGGGGAAGCTCCACCCGGAGCAACAGTGATGCTTCTCCCCAGTCAATGGAGGGCACTCCCCACCCTGCATTCAGCAGATTACTTACATTCTGGAAAAACATCTGAATTAACAAGGAACAGTAAAATGAAAAGGTCACGCTAGAAAGGTTAGAATGTTGTGTGAAGTCTCAAGAGGTCCAAAGATTTCTGAACCAAGACTGCTGCGGTCAACGAGCTTACAGGGAAAGTTTCCACACGGGCCTTCCACAAGCAACGCTCAGCAGGGAGGAGCCACGTTCTGCGCAGAACCTCAGAACCAGAACATCGGACACCACAAAGTCACATCAGAGCCAACAGCAACTGAAATCCAGCGCTCTCCTAAGCTGTGTGCATTACCTGCAGAAAGTCACTACACATTAAGATGGTGGAAGAAAAGGATAAGGTTAGAAACAAATTTGAAGTAATTTCTGCACACGAAAAATTTCTGCATCCACTGGCTTTCTTTCTGGGAGTAACAACTTTTACATGAGATGCACATCCCAGTTGGAAGGAGTTTGGGTTTTCCGTGGGCAGAGACAAGGGCTCTCCAAGAAAAGTGAACCATTTCTCACTCACTGAGCCGCGTGCCCTGAGGCCATCCTGGCCTGCCTGAGCACCTCCCTGCTCTGCCTCCAGCCAGCTCCTTCCAGCACTCACCCCGCTGCTCCCAGAGCCTGCACTAGCCCAGGATCTCCTCTTCTGCTGCTGTCAATCTTCCACTTTAGGGCAAATAATTTGGAAACTAGAAAGTTTTAAGACCCCTTGACTTTTTAAACATTTGTCTTCTCAGAAAACAAAGAACACTAATTCTACTTCCATAGTTTAATATGTTGCTTCCATCTGCATATTCATGGATATGTGTTTTTATATATATTTTAATCAATACTTATAAAAGCATGCACTGTTGGCTACATTCAGTTTAAGTACATTTGATGTAAGAAGTTTTAATTTCAGTGAATTCAGACACTCAAAATTTAAGCCCTCTGATATCTATTAATCAAATGGAAGAATGACAGGTAGATATTACAAAAATCAAGAGAAGTGTTTAACATAAATCCTGGACTTTCAGATTATTTCCACAAATGTAATGTATACATTAGTACACAACCTTGAACATTTTCACAACTCTTTGAACTAAAATTCCATTCTTAACTTTTATAGGTAAATCGACATCCATATGTGATTTTAAGCAGGTCAAACATCAGCTCTTAAAAACAACCAGAAATGCTGCGGGCAAATCCCACCGAGCAGCAAATAACGGAACTGCACCCAACAACCCAGGTACCTCCCCTGAGGCATCTGGAACTTGAGGATTACGAGTAGCCTTTGGTTTCTGAGGCGCCTGAGTGGGGACTCCCAACTCCCCAAGTCTAAGAAGGCCTCAGCGATAAGAAAAGTAGTCAAAAATTCATCCCTGCTGGCTCCCTGCCACGGGCTCCTCCTTGCCCGCCCTCAGCCACGTGCTTACAAGATCTCACTTCCTCTCTGTCCCACAAAGCCTGACTCCTGATTCCAGCCCTGCCACTTACTGGGATGTGGCCTTGGACGTCAACTGCACCTGTAAGGGGAGAAGCTGGTCAGGATACAGGATCCTGGCCATCCTGGCAGCGCTCAAGCTGATACTGTAACTTTGTAGTGAATTACTTAATGCAAAGGTTTAACTGTGAATAATTTCGATATGTGTATTCTAACAGGGAAATTCTGAAGGTAGAACACAGGCCACACCCTCACACAGATGCTGTCTGGCCAGTACTCTTTTGTTTGCCTTTTCAATAGACGTTTTTAAAAGCAGTTTTCGGTTCATAGCAAAATCAAGAGGAAACTACAGAGTCCTCACGAATCTCCTTTCCCAACACAGGCACAGCCTCCAACATTCTCCTGCCCTCACCAGACCAGCATGTCTGTACCACCGACAGACCCGCATCAACACGGCACCACCACCCACAGTCCACAGCTCACACGAGGACTCGGCCTACTGCTGCTCACTCTGTGGGTTTCACAGACGTGGAAAGGCATGGATCCCCCATGGAAACCCCACCTGGAGTTGCTGCCCCACCCTACACACCCCCATGCGCCTCCCATTCATCTCTCCCTTCCCCAAACCCTGGTAGCCGCTGACCGTTTTACTGTCTCCACAGCTTTGCCTTTTCCAGACTGCCTTGTGGTTGGTCTCAGACAGCAGGCAGCCTTTCCAGATTGGAGTCTCACTTAGCAACATGCGTTTAAGATCCTTCCGTGTCTTTTCATGGCTTAGGGGTCCAGTTCTTTTTAGTGCTGAATATCATCCCAGTATCTGACATACCATAGTTTATCCATTTACCTGACTGAAGGGCATCTTGGTTGCTTTCTAGTTTTGGCAATTATAAAGCTGCTGTCAACATCTGTGTGCACATTTCCGCACGGAAGTAAACTTTCAGCTCCTCCGAGTAAACATCCAGGACTGTGATTGCTCCTGTGGTCAGAGAGCTTAGTTCCACGGAAAACTGCCATGCTGCCTCCCACAGCAGTTGTCCCACTTCCCCTAGCGATGACTAAGGGTCCTGATGCCCACACACCCACCAGCACGCAGTGGTGTCAGAGTTCGGGTTTTGGCCAGGCCGATGGGTGCACAACAATACCTCGCCCTATGACATAAGACGCGGGCCATCTTTCCATGTGTAGATTTGCCATCTGTGTATCTTCTTTGTTGGGGTATCTGTCCAGGTCTTTGGTCCATTTTTAATCAGGTTGTTCATTTTGTTGTTGAGTTTTAGGAGTTCCTTGCATGGTTTGGATAACAGCCTTTATCAGATGAGTCTTTTACAGTTACGTTCTCCCCGTCTGTGACCTCCCCTCTCATGCTCCTGAGACACTATGTTTTTTATTTTGAAAAACACTTTAGACAGAAGATGGACCTCCCAGCCCACCACGGTTCATTTTGGCCGTGGTCACCACCCTCCCAGCCCTGGTTCCCACCTTTCCACTATCTGCTGGTCCTATGGGCATCAACGCATACTAAGTCCCTAACATATCTCCAATGATGGCAACGTCAAAGCAGGCAGTTTTCAGGTAGGAAGGAGCTGATGGAGGCCAGTGCAGAGTGTGAAGGCCAGCGGATTCATCCCTCGGGGACCGACAGGCCTCTCAGATGTCCCCTTGGGTCACCTCCCAAATAAAGTACCTGCTTTGGCCGTGGGCAGGAAGCAGGACCTGGCCCAGATCTCAGCATATTTGACCTGGCACGGCATTTACAGGTGAGCCTCCGTAACCGGAAACTCTACTCTCTGGGGAGAATGCATTTTCATTATCAAGGCTCTTAGGATTTTAATTAAGAAACCAAAGAGCAGTGCCTGGAGTGAGGGACTCTGGGTGACCCGCATGCTCATTTCCACCTGGCGCAGAGGACCCTGGAGTGAGGGTGCAGTGCCTGCTCTGAGTCACCAGCGCACTCATCATTTCTACATGAAGAACCCTTTGACTTTTTAGCCTAGACCTAAAAATTCGCAGCTCAGGAAACCCTAACCATTTTGGGAACCTGAGGGGTGGACCAAAGGGATCTCACAGAGTGTGGTCCTGGCTGTGGGGTCAACAAAGGGTGGCTGGGGCTTCCCGCAAGCACTCCCGGGAGGCCGTGCACCGGCCCGAGGCTGGTTCTGCCTCCTATCCTCGGTTCTCATGCCCAGCCGTGAGGGGACCCCCGCTTCAGGAGCAGTCCCTGGCTCCAGGCCCTAACGTCCACGTCCAGGCCCCTGGTAGGGCAGCTTCTACCCCGGGGAGGCTGGGACTGGAGACAGCCTGGAGCTCTAGGCAATCCTGGCAACCACGTGCTTCCCGAAGTGGCTGCAGAGGAGGCCTGGAACGCGGAGACGCATTTCGCAGGGTTCCTGTTCACATACAAAAGCAAGGCTAAGAGCAGGTACATTATTTAATTACCCTCTCATGGTTACCAAGTCAAGTCATAGTCGCTTAGACCTATGTGTGACTAGAAGTATACACATTATGGAAGTGTATATAAATGTGAATACAGACACACTTATTTTCCTTTTATATACCTTACATATATGTGTATACGTGCATATGTATAAAACATGGATGAAAAAACCATAGTTAAGATTTCAAATCTCAGTCACAAAGATCTCAGAAGCAAATTATTATCCTTAAATTCTAAACAAAGACGTAACATTTTACATTCTTACAAACAAAACGTTTTCTATTAGCATTTTATTTTAAAAACTAAGAATGCATTGCACTCTCTCAATTTCCATTTTTAACTCAGCTCACAAAGGGCCCTGTACAAAGGCCTCCGTACCGGGCATGGACGGCGGTGGTCACACCTGTGCCATTTATCCTCTCTGCATCTAGCTCCTCTCACTGAGGCAACAGCACCTCTGAAGTCACAGTCTGGCCTCCCAACTCTCCCCTCTCCCGGGCTTCTTGGCGTGTTGCTCTGCTGCACACACACCTCAGCAAATACTGCTGATTAGCCAGAATCACCCAGAAATCTCTTAACCTTGATTCTGGCTGCTTTTGTAATTTGTAATATTTGTACTTCTGGTATGATTTGAGGAACAACAAATTTTAAAATTAGAGAAGATGTGGTTTTTATTCTCTCCTTTCTAGTTGCAACCTTGAAAATTCAAGTAGCAGCAAAGATTTGTTGAAAGTAACTTCCACCAAATAGAACCTATTACAAATGGACTACAGAGTGTCAAATAACCACATAGATGTAAAATAGAGATGCAGACACAGATATAAAATCCAATGGTTAAACCAAATTGAGAAATGCTTGCCAGTTTCATAGGACTTCTCAAACTTGACATAAATGTTGTCTGAGGGATACAAGATGTTATGAGATGAGTGAGATGCTTGGCCTAGAACCACAGGCTCTCTCCTCTTTACAGCAGAAAATCCATAAGGAAGTCAAATCTGAAAGAACCAGGTACCGTGGAATGGCATACTGAGCCATCCTTCCCCATCCCTGGGCCAGCTGCGGTGAGTGCAACCAGTCATTCACCAACATCCATCATCCATCCTCCAGGCCGTGGCTACACTTTACTCCCAGGCTCCCTGACATTATGTAGATTAGGTAAATCATGGCCACTCTCACCTTAAGCCTCCCCCGCCAGCATGGCAATCACCCATTCCCAACCACAGCAAGGACAGCTGTGTCCCTGGGAATGCAGAGCAGGGGTCGGGAAGGAAACTGGATCCCTGATTACCTCATGGAGCAGTCACCAGCCTGGAACATCTTCCCTGACAGGTTTGCAAGAGAGAAAAACTCCTTGGTTCCTCAAGCTACAATACTGCAGAGTCGCAGGTCACAGCATCCTTACCTACCCTCGTCAGGAACCGTTCATGCTCATCAAGACATGAGAACAAAACTGCAGTGGCACAGTCACACACACCCAGAATGGAGACCACCTGCTGCTCACATTCATCGTATTAATACCAAAAAGCCACCGTGGTGGATATCCTGGATGTGGACACTCGGCGGCTTTTTGCTGGAGATGCGCTTTGTGCATTTATCGCACGACCGTCTTGGCGTCAGGAGGGTTTGCGCAGATGGCAGCTGTGCATGTCACAGGGAGTCTCACTCGCTGGACTCTCAGCCAGCTCCCAGCATCAGTGCCCGCAGAGTCCTCTCCTCCGGGAGCACGTGCTTGGACGCCACAGTGGCCTGTGGATCCACACAACAGCACTGTGTGCCCCAGGAGCTTAGAAAGTACCACTGCATCAATGCCTCCACAGGTGAGTCCGGGGGCAGAAGCCAACCTCAAGCAGTTACGGTCCTCCGTGGGGCTGGCGTCCAGGCAGGAATGCGGCTCAGCAGCTCCCCTCTCAGTGTGTAACTTCCTATGTCCCTACATGAACAGAATCTAAATAACACGCAACCAACAACGGGAATGAGAACACGACCAGAAGCTTCTGAGATGAGCAAGCTGGGCTGATCATGAGACACCTGACGGGGACAGTGCCAGAGAACCTCCCAGTGACCTGTGAGGACAGCGTTGCCAGCATCTCCTTAAAACCAGCCAAAGTCGAGTTAGACTCGAGGCTTCCTAGGAGTGGGCAGATCCATTCAATCCCACAGTCTGAACCTTCTAGGCCGTGTCTCATGGCCCTCATCTCACAGATTGGAACCTGGACACTGCACCATAGACCGGGCCCCAAGCCCTCGTTCCTTCTTGGACACCACACACCAGTACAGTGAGCACTTAGGATCTGGGCATTCACATAAAATACTGCTTAACTAAAACTTCTGATTTAGAACATGTTTAATTCTTACTCACAGAGCTGAAAGTGTTCTGTCCTAGGAGGCGGCAGCTGTAATTAAGCATGAGAGAAGAAGTGATCAGAGTGGTGCCAAGTATTAAATATTCCCCTGAATCTATTCACCACGTCGCCATGCTATTCTATTGTCACCTGCTTCATTTTCTGTCCTTAAAAGACACAATAGATACTTTTCAAAATAGACAGCCTGTTTTACGGATGCTTAGCTATAAAGAAGCGAGCTACGTATCCAAAAGGGAGATGTGGGAAAACAGAAAATGTCCACAAGCGATCGGGTGGGAGGGGAGCTGTAGCAGCACCCGGCTCTGTTGCATTGTGAGCCAGCCACGTGGGCTGGACAGCTCACTTAGCCACTGAAATTATGTCATCTAAGATTTTGTTGCAGTTACTTTGATAAATTCTCCCTCTTGCTATGAAGAGTAAGGTTTGTTTTTTTTTGTTTTTGTTTTTGTTTTGAGTCAGAGTCTCACTGTGTCACCCAGGCCAGAGTGCAGTATTACAATCATGGCTCATCGCGGCCTTGATCTTCTGCCTCAAGCAATCCTCCCGCCTCAGCCTTCCAAGCAGCTGGGACCCAAAGGCGAGTTTGATTTCTTTGCTAACGAATTCCTAATTCATCTCGCAGTGGGCCTGTCAAGGCCATATGCCCGGACGTCCACCTTGCTGACCGTCCGTGTGGTCTCTAAGGTGGATGCACTCGGGCTGCCCGGGCTCTGCACGCGATGCTGAGTCTCCAAGTCTGCCGCTGTATAACGGACTGACAGCCCGGAGCGTCTCGACGCGCCACAGTGAGCCGGGCTTTATTCCACAGGGCGACTCTGCTTCCCGTGACGAGATGCAGCACGTGAGCACAGATCAAAGGGTATCAGCAACTAACCCATTCCCCAGGTACTATGCAGAGGACCAAGAGTTTAGTTCCTTACTTATTTGCTCCGGGCTTGATTCAAAACAGTTTTCTGGGATCCTGGGGACAAACATCTCTGACTGGGGAGAATTCTGGCTTTAGCAACCGAAGAATCACCTAATGCCCATTTTGTAACTGCTGTTCTCATCAGAACTTGAGGCCAAAGGGAAAAATAAAAGGGAGGCCAAGATGGTGACACCCCAGTTTGCACAAGGCCAACCAGCCTGCTTCTGGGGGTGAAAGGAGTAGGATTTTTAAACTGCTGAGTTTTAAAAACATGGCTGCAGGCTGGGCGCACTGCCTCACGTCTATAAGCCCAGCACTTTGGGAGGCCGAGGTGGGAGGATTGCTTGAGGCCAGGAGTTCAAGACTAGCTTGAGTAACACAGCAATACCCTATCTCTTTAAAAAGAAAAAAAAAGTTATTAAAATAGTAATAAAAAGGTTAATACAATAAATTACTATGTCAACATGGCACCCCCCGCTGTCAGATAAGGTTCACTCTCTGTGGCTACGATGAGGTCCGGAGAGAAATGTAACCGGCATCATAGGGAAGGTGGACCTCAAAGCCCCACAGCACTACTCCTGTACAGTTTGTTAACCAGCATGAAAGTCTCCTCCACAATCAGAAGTCTGGTTTAGAGGAACGCTGCCCACGGGACCTGGGTAGACTCCAGATGCCGGCCGACCAGACAGCCCCACCCTGGGACCCTGCCGGCAGCCCCGACTGGACAGAATGGCCTCGTGAGTGTCCTTTCCCGCCACAGGCTGCAGACCCTGAGGCAGTCCTGGCTGTGACTGAGGCTGCGCATAAACGTCTGCGCCCAACAGCTCACCTTTGTACATGACACGCCCAGTTCACCTCATTTCAAATGTTACGCTCGCCCCCAAGGCGAACATGGATGTTACAGGTTAACTCACTGCACGTGTGCTAGACTTTCCCTGTAAGTGTTCCGACATTGCACGAACCAGATGAACAAACCCCACTTTCCCTGTAAACATTCAGACATTCCATGAGCCCGATGAACACACACAGCCAACAAACCCCAGAACGTGTAATACCGCGGCCTCCTCCCCTCCTGAAGGGTGCGTGCTTACAGCTCCCCCGAGACCACATTTCCCAAAGCACAGAGTGTTACTCTGAAAAGAAAACCTCCTTTTTCCTTCCTCTGTACATCTCGTGGTCAAGTTAACAACTACTGCTACAAATGCAGAGAAACGGGGTATCATCTGTGCTGGTTACCGAATTCCTAGCACCAAAGCTTCAGGGCCCCCCAGTCTGAAGGAAGCTTCTATCGCCCTAAAGCCAACTCTGGAGACGAAGGTCGAGCTGGGGAAAGGCTGTGTCACCCGCAAATCCACACCACGGGCCCTCTGCAGTTGTGTGTAAGGAACTCTTGGCCTGTCCTGGGGTTTGGGGAAATCAGGATGCAAGCAGATACCGTACGCTCTGCCACGGGACCGTGAAGTCTGCGGAACCTCAGAGGAACACAGAGACAAATGGCTGCATGAGTCCCACAGGCCGAGTCTCAATGGGCGCCCGTGTCAAGAACACAGACACGCCGGGAGGGGCAGCCGATGCAGGCGACGCCTGCAACCCCAGCACGCGGCAGCGTTCAAGTGTGGGGGTCTCTGGCCAGGCTCCACCACAATTGCCATATTCTGTGGCAAAATTTAAAAAATAGGTTTTAACTACTCATAACTCTAACTTGTTTTACACGTAAACAGAACACAGGGTACCAACAGGCTCCAAAATACTTTGCCTAGAACCAAGTCTAGAATGCAGATGGCTGCTGCTCCGAGTGTGACGAGTCCCCTGTAGTGCCATAAATCCTAGATCTAGTTGACTAAGTGCTCTTCCTACACCAGATGGCACCATGAGGCTCTGAGGGCACCCTCTGTCCCCAGGCCAGTCCATCAGCCCCGGCAGAAGCTTCTAGAGGAAGAGCCTGTGGATTTGTATTGGACGTATGTAAAGCAGGCCAAGTCACAGGGGCTCACCCTGGAAGCCCATCCGTTCACGCACTCATGCCCTGGAGAGCCCTGCCCCCAGTTCCACACCCGCAGTCACGCTGAACCACAACTGGCTTCTAGGCCCTCAAGCTAGTCCCTCTCGACCCTGGACAGACCCTTCTCAAACTGTGAGGCCCAGAGTAGCCTTAACAGGTGGTCCCAGCAGAACTGGCCACTGCATGAATTGATATTTTGTGTGTGGGGGGGGTGGTTGTTCTTCTGTCACTCAGGCACAGTGCACCGTAGAGTGGTGCTATCATGGTTCACTGCAGCCTCAACTTGCCAGGCTTGGGTGATCCTCCAACCTCAGCTTCCCGAGTAGCTGGGACCACAGGTGCACATCACCACTCGTATTTAATTTTTTGTAGAGTCAGGGTCGTGCTATGTTGCTCAGGCTGGTCTGGAATTCCTGGGCTCAAAAGTGAACTGCCCACCTCAGCCTCCCAAGGTGCTGGGATGACAGGTGTGAGCCACTATGCCCAGCCTAGAATTGGTTTTTCTTAAGCCTGAGTTTGACACATGAACCCCACTTACATAGATATCAGCCACTCTCACAGCTCGAGGGTTTTTCTGAATCTCGATTCTGTCGGTTCAAGGTCAGTATCTAAGAAAGGGTCAGAACTGACCTCCCTCAGTGAAGCCTAAGGGCAAATGCAACAGCATCTCAGTGTGTGAGGAGACAAAGTAAGAAGGGTGGAAAATACACACTGAAATTCTAGTGTTAGAATCATAATCACCAACACTTTAAGAGGCAATCTGCTTTCCAAAACCTGTAGCTGCTGGATTAACCTCAAAGTCACCAGATTCCACAGGCAGGAGCTCAGAGGGGCACAGCTTTCTAAGACTGCACAGCCTGGGGCAGTGTAACAGCCTCGGGGCAAAGCAAACTAAACAAAGGCTTGGTTCTCTCCAGTCACCATCTGCACACGGAGATAAATGCGGATCTGACTGCTTCCTCTGGAAAGGTGCACCAGAAATTCATTTGTCTGATCTACCTGTGACCTGGAAACCCCTCCCCGCTTCGAGCCGTCCATCCTTCCTAGACCGAACCAACGTACGTCTCACATGTATTGATGTCTCACGTCTCCCTAAAGCGTGTAAGACCAAGTTGTGCCCCAAACACCTTGGGCACAGGTCCAGGACCTCCTGAGGCTGTTGCAGTGTGTCCTCAACCCCTCCTGAGACTGTGTCTTTAACCTTGGGAAAATGAACTCTCTATGGGCCAAGAACCGTCGCAGAGATCCTTCTGGTTTACAGGAAGCATTCTCTCCTGCGAGTATAACGATGAAATCATGTGAAATTACAAAATGCCACTTTAGTAAAAGCCAAAGGAATTAGGGTTCTATGTGCTTCAAAAACAAAAACAAAAAAAGTAACGTTCTATTTGTCAATGGACCATGAAGCCCACACCCCGTTTTGCAGTGAAGATGTCAAATGGGACGAGAGGCCCCTCCAGCGGATGCAGCAAAGGCTACTCTCTACTCTCTGATCCCTCTTCCCAGAGTCCAGGTTCCTGCTGCTCAGGGAACAGCAACCCCAGCTTCACAGGGCTCAGGCCTCCAAACCCAACTCCCACTCATGCTGGAGAATCACCCCAGGGACTAGCGAAGTGGCAGGTGCAACTCTCACCTCATCCCCTTAAAGGGGAAAAGGCACCTTCCCACTCCTTTTCCTGCTAGTGGGAACGGGGGCAGGAGCTGGAGGGTCAGGAGTCGGGCGGCAGAAGGGAAGCAGCCTGGGTCCCTACTAGTCACAGTTGGCAAATGCCAACCATCCCCGACATTCACTTTGCAAATAAATCCTTCTCTTGATTGTCAGGTCCCTGGTTAGAAGTTTGCACCCATAACTTAAAAAGAAAAAAAAAAAAAAACTCAAATACTAAATGGGTGTTTTGCTGACAATATTTCAATTATCTTGGGGCCTTGGGTCAAATGACGGCAAAACAAGATACTGGACGCTGTTATTCAGAAAACTACCTTCCAGCCCCGTCTACCCTCCCAGGCAGTCACCTTATGGTTGTTTGTCTGCTAGATGATTAACAATAACTGCTCTGAAAACCTAGGTGTACACAACAGACAGGAAGTCAGCTCGGGTTGAGGGGAAGCAGGATAAGACCCCCTTCCCCGCAGGACGGTGGAAGAGGAGGAACGTTCAGCACCTGGGTTTGCAGGATGCTGGATCTCTGAGAGCATCTCTCACAGCTCAAGTACGGCCAGACCCTCCTCTGACACAGCCTGTTCAGGCAAAGGTGGCACCTGCCCTAGAGACCCACAGCCCTGTGCGGGGCTCAGCTGGAGCTGAACTTTCCTCCCGTGGTAAGAGTCAGGGCCAGGGGTGGGGAGAGGAGAGAAGCAACAGGCCTGAGGGGCACTGTGGAAACTCCATGCCACGCTAACTCTTGTCTGATGTGCTCCGGCCAAAGCCACGCTTCTCGGAGGGCATTTCCCTTCACACATCCAGAAATCATCAATGTCTAGTCTCCCCACAGAACAGATCCTTCCCCAGGAGGCAGACGCTTGGCTGTATCATGGGGTAATGAGGGGTGCGCCTTCGTGCCCATTCTGTAGTGTTTCCTGTTACCTATTTTACCTTAAGCTACAAATGATTCCCGTATACACGGGACACAGTGACACAGACAACAAAACACATGAGATTCAGTGTGATCCCACACCCGCCACTGTTGACCTCAATTTCTTTGTTTTGCTTCTAGAGTTTGTACTCTCTCCCGGGGTTCCAGGCCTGTGGATTCAACCAATCATAGATCAAGATTTTTTTTAATGTGTTTGTACTAAGCATTCAGACTTTATTATTCATTAAACAACTACTCGCATGGCATGTCCATGGTACAGCTGTTACGAGCAATACTGACATGACTGTCTGCAGGAGGATGTACATATGTCATATGCAAACACGATGCCATTTTATAGCAGGGACCTCAACGCCCACAGACCTTGGATTCCATAGGCAGTCTTGCAGCCCACCCCCATGGGCACTGTGGAATGGCTATAATAGAAAATATGGAGGTTTTAAACAGTTATGTACGAAATCTAATCTTTTGTTAAGAAATTACTGTGTATCACTTGTATTATTGGAAGTCCTTCCTGGCCCAGAGACTTGACATGTTATCTTTTTGTCCACGGATCTAGTCATTCCAGTAAGCTTATTGAACACAAATCAATTTTACAACTAAATTCTTACAAGAATCACACTCAATCTGTAAGCTGCTTTGGTTTTTAAAGTGAAATAACCAATAGTTTTGCCAACCTGCTATATCATAGAATAACAGGATAAAGCAGCCCCATGACATGCAAAAACGTGGGGTTCAAAGCTAATCAGTATAAAACACGTTACAAACCCCTAAATATGAAAACGTTTGACACCAAAACAGATATTCCAGAAAAAAACAAGATGTTCAAAAAAGCCCTTTGCAGAAAAGCACTTTCCCCTTCATTTTTCACACGGTTTCCAGGAGCTTGTGTTTGGGGATGACCATGAACCAGAAGTAGCGTCCACCGCAACTACTGCTACGGCAACACAGAATATTAAGGCAAAAAAAAAAAAAAAAAAGGACACAGCCTATTTCCTATTGATGAGAACAGGTAGAGCGTTATAAAATGAGTGTGTCCTAAAGTCAACAATGTTCAAATTCTAGGTCTCCCGCAGACACTAGCCGGTAACCGCCAAAGCTTATGTACTTGGCAACGTTCAAGGAGACCAAGTTCAGAGCTGTCACAATGCAACACCATCCTCACGTGATTATCTCAGGCCGGTTTGAGGGCAAGCGCCCCCGTCACAGCGGGAAAGCTGCCCAGCCCAGCCCTTCCTGAGATCACAGACCTTCGCCTTCCCACGTCTTCAATAGTTCCTTTACACTGGGAACCGGACAGCAAAACCTACAACATTTCCTCCAATCTCAAGACAGTCTTTAGAGCTCTTTTCCTTGCCCCTTCTCTTCCTGAAAAAGCCAGTTTCGTAAGCACCCTGTAGTGCTTCCCAGAGCTGGGGCGGAAGGAGAGCTCGTGTGTGTGCAGGTGCTATCACTTATTTCCACAGCGACCATATACACAGACACCACACAGAAATGGGCAACCCCGTTAGGAGCTGTGCAGGGAGATCTCACTCATCAGATGTGCCAAATTCCTGTTGCCATGGAAATTCAACTAACTCAACTAACGTTGCTATGACCTCATCTGTGACTGCACCACTAAAGATCATCCGGGTAAGAGGAATGTGCCTCTGCATAGCATTCAGCTCACGTTTCCATGTCGGTTTTTCCTGAATATGGTTATGTGAGATAGAAATCAGCAAGATGGGGTGTAACATACAGTATAGGATCGTTGTGTCTCCTAGCCTCAAGCACTTCAAGATCCTCAGAAAATGAAGTTTAACTCTGGGGACGTGAGTTACATAGTAACTTGTTTTGGATACTATCATATCAACACGAAAGAACTTCTTGAATTCCTTTTTAAATTGAAAAGCAGTTTACAAAGCATAAAAGCCCCAATATTAAAGAATACAATTCCGTCTTTTTAGCATTTTCTCAAAGCTTCACATCAACCACTAGTATGTAATTCCGGGCCTTTTTCACCACAGGCCAAAGAAACCTTGAACCCATTAAGAGTCAGCACCTGCTCCTTCCTTCCACCAGCCACTGGCAATCACCAGCCGACTTCCTTTTCTCTGGATTTGCCCATTCTGGACACCTGTTGTGAGGAGAATCGTACAGTGCATGACCTTTGGTGTGACCTTCGGTGCTGACATTTTTTACGTCCAAGGTGAGTGGAATCTCAGTGAGTGACCTGTTGACAGACACCTGGACTGTTTCTGCTACTACGAATAATGCTGCTACGAAGATTCAGGCATGACCTTTTTTTGGAAAAATGTTTTCAATTTTCTTGAGCATATGCCTAGGAGTGAAATTGCTGGGTCGTACGGTGATTTCATGCTTTTCTGTGGAACTGTCAGACTTTTCCAAATAAACTGTACCATTTTACCTCCCCTCCCACTAGCAATATATCAAGATTTCAGTTTTCCCCAATTCACCAACATGTCACTGTCCAATATTGGGGTTTTACCCATCACGGTGGTTGTGAAGTGGTATCTCACGGTGGTTTTGATTTCCATTTCTAAGATGACGAATTCTGCTAAATATCTCATGTGCTTTTTAAGGCATTTATATGTCTTTCTTTGGAGAATGTCTATTCAAATCCTTTGTCCATTTTTAAAATGGCTTTTTATTAAGAGTTCTTAAATATATTCTTGATATCAGGTCCTTATCGTGATAATGTATCCTGTTCTGTGGGTTGCCATTTTACTTTAATAGTATCCTCTGAATTGAACATTTTTAATTTTGATACCGTCTTTTTCCCTTCAGCTGCTTGTTATAGCTTTAGACGTCTCAGCTAAGGAAACATTGCCTAATCCAACGTAACAGTTTCTCCAGGATTCTCCCCTAAAGGTGTCATGGGCAGAACTGTCCCCCCACCCCCAAGATTCCCATGTTCAAGTCACAACCCCAGAAACCCAAAATGTCACTGTATTTACATACAGGGCCTTTAACTTGGCAATTTAGGTCCCATAAGATCTTAAGAGTAGGCCCTGATCCAGTATGACTGGTGTTCTTTTAAGAGAATTTAGACACAGTCCTCAGTGCTGCACACACATAAGAGAAACCTGTGAGGGGACAGAGAAGACGCCGTCTACACAGCATGGGGTGAGGCCCCAGAGAATCCAACCCTGCCCGCACCTTGATCCCAGGCTTCCAGTCTCCAGAAAAAACGGAAATAAGATGCTGTTGTTAAGCCGCATGGTCTGTGGTGTCCGTTATGGTACCATCAGACTGACAGAATGGTTCTCACAGTCGGCTTCTTACGTTGGAACCATGTTGAGCTTTGCGTGTAGGGTGAGGAAGGGTCCAGTCCATCCTTTTCCATGTGGATATCCCAGTTGTCCCAGCACCATTGAGTTGTGAAAGGAAAAAGTAAAGCAACCCTTACCGTCCTTTCTTCATCAACAGATTAGAAGGTACACTGAAGAATCGTGGACAATTTTGTCGGTTTAAGGCAGTGGTTTTCAAACTTTTGGGTCTCAGGAACCCTTTGCACTTTATTCAAGATCACAAAAAAGCTTTCTTATCAGGCCGGGAGTGGTGGCTGCTCAGGCCTGTAATCCCAGCACTTTGGGAGGCAGAGGCAGGTGGATCACTTGAGGTCAGGAGTTCGAGACCGGCCTGCCCAACATGGTGAAACCCCGTCTCTACTAAAATACAAAAATCAGCCTGGCATGGTCCCGAACACCTGTAGTACCAGCTACTAGCAAGGCTGAGGCAGGAGAATTGCTTGAACTCACGAGGCAGAGGTTGAAGTGAGCTGAGGTCACACCACTGTACTCCAGCCTGGGCGGCAGAGCAAGACTCCGTCTCAAAAAAAAAAAAAAAAAAAAACACAATTTAGTTTATTTTACAAGGATAAAGTCATTACATCTTAACACAGTCTTAAAGAAGAAACCATTTTCCAAAATAAGTAGCAGTGTGGCAACAGTTTGTGCTGCTGTGAAAACACCTAACATCTCTGCACCTCAGACAGCAGGATTCTCATGCCTGCATCTGCGTTCAGTGAGCTGCAGAGTCATGGTTGAAGTTTATGAAGAAAGTCTGCTGCCAAATGTAACAAGTGGCACTTCCGTACAGGCTGTCTGCAACGCAGAGTCTGCGCTCTGGTCGACGGGCCTTTCTACCCCAATTCCTTCTAAGTCGACTGGTCTGTCTTGCACTTGAATGGCTTTTACCAGCACACGATTTTGTAATCACACATTGGTTAGAAAACACTGGTTCAGAGTTATGAGCAGCTTCCACATTTCGTTATATGTCCAAAAAAAAAAAAAAAACCCACATCAATATCACCATTGATCACATGAGAAAGTGGTGGACACAAGATTTTTATATTTTAATATTCACTGGAAAGCTCAAATGTCTATCGTTGGAAATAATGTAAGGTACTTTCCTTGAGATGAAAGTCATTTTGTTCATTTTTCAGGCCACATCTGCAAATACCTCTATCTGAAGTGGAATCGTTTGTAAGTCATTCTTTCTATAAAGGCGGCCGTTAGTGGAAGAAGTGGTTCTGCAGGTTCATAGCTCAGAGGCACCAGTGCTCTCCCAAGAGATAACCATAAAATCCACAGAAGACGCACCTGTGCACAGTTCCTGTTTCTCACTCAGAACATTCCAGATGGAACCCTGAATCCCAATGCCACAGCGGGACTGAGGTTTGCTCTCACCCACACAATAAACCCTGGGAGCTCCCCCAGCCCCACCCCGAGGCCACAGCCTTGGTCCTCTATCTGGTCTAGGGGGGCTCCTGCAGCTCCAGCCTAACAGGGAAAAGCAGGCACCCACATGTGAGAAAGCCCTCCCAAGGCCCGGCGAGCACTGCTGCTTATGTGCCAGCCAAGTGCGTTTGACAAGGCTACAGCCAGCTGTACGGCAGGTAGCGAGGTACCCAGCAAATACTCAGGGCTCACGTTACTGAGGAAGGAAGGTGGACAGCGGGGTATCCAGCAAGTACTCAGGGCTCACGTTATGGAGGAGGAAGCCAGGCAGATAGTGAGGTACCCAGCAGGGTTCACGTTACCCAGGAGGAAAGGAGGGTGGAGGAAAGGAGAGTGGAGACAAGTGGGGTGGAGACTAGGGGACTGGAACAGTCTGTCGTAAGCTTTAGTATTTACAAGGCTCGCTGAAGATTATCCGATTTGATCTTCACAACAGCTCACAAGATAGGCAGAGGCATGACTGTTTTCACTGCATAAAATGAGATCCCGAGAATGGATGACGACCACGTGCTCTTCCCACAGGCTCCCAGAAATCCTCCTCAAATCATCTCTCAGTTGTATACATGTGATAATATCTCAGTCACGTCCCCTCTCTGCAGAGGGATTTTAATGCCGCCCTGCTGCTCCCTTCGCACCCCTGCCCTCTCCTGCATTTCAGCCATGCCCACCATCCATGGGGAGTCTGCACCACCACCACCACCACCCCCCGCTGCTGCTGATGGCTTGGGTCACCCTTATCTTTCAGGGACCTGTTCTTCCTTCAAATGCAGCTCAGACTCACTCACTGTGTGAAGCTTTTCCGTCATGTGTAAAATCAGTCTGTGGAATGCTTCATTTAGGAGGTGCTTATGTTGCCTCATTGGCTGTGATCAGAACCAAATTCTGAGCAAACCAGGTGGTCCCCTCTCCCCATCTCTGCTCCAGTGCACTTAAAACAAGGATTCCTGGAAGCGTCTTTTTAGTCCAATTCATGCATGAGTCTGCCCCACACGCTGGAGAAAAGCCCTGGTGGTCGGCGATCAGGGCTCGGGGCTCCCCAGGTGGGTAAGGAGAGCTTAGTACCCTCTCTGGAGTTGTCGCTCAGAGATCCGCGGCTGGAAGGGAAGAAACTTGCATCCTGTGAAACATCTAGGCCCTGAGACCCACTCAGGAGCGGAAAACCGTGAAGGAGCCTTGAACAGACCCCCGGGAGGGCAGACAGCGGGAGCCACGGAGGCCACCAGGAGGGAGGGAGGCAGGGAGTGAGGCCACAGATGACGTGGCCGGGAGGGAGGTGATGTGACCAGAGGTGACATGGTGGGGGGATGACACGGTGTGGTGTGGGGAGGAGATGTGGCCAGGGGCAACGTGGCCAGGGAAGGAGACACGGCTGGAAGGAAGTGACAAGAGGGGTCTCCAGGCCCCAGACTGTGCCTGATTTATAGATGACATTTTAATTAAGATGTTATATCTAACTTTAATGAAAAGAAGCAATTTAGAACCACCGTGTACGTTTAAAGCACGGTACACATTGAGCACATTTCCCAAACCAAAGAACAGTGCATTGAAGGAAAAAGTAGCAGCTCACCAAAAAAAAAAAAGTGAGTAAAGAAAAAATTCATTTAAGATCAGAAATAAAGAGATCTTACAGCTCTTCTAGTCCAATCCCCACCCTAACTTGAAAGGGGGGGAAAAGGAAGTAGGTTCTAGTCAGTCAGAATTAAAGGCAAAACCGATCCACTTTACCTTCTACTTGACAGAAAACAAGAAGCTCATCAAGGAATCCCTCCAAACAGTAGCTTTAGTGGTTCCCAAAATGCAAAATTCACCGACAAATTAAATCAACTGCTAAGTGTGTATAGAGTAATTTTTTTCATTATTGCCTTCCTCATCCCTGGGGACTTTTTTAAACCTTGTTTCCCCCAATTGCCTCCAACACCCAGGAAATTTAAACCCCACAAGTAAACCGTGTCTCGATTCATGCACAGCGTCCTGTGGAGCAGACAGTCCGTTGCTCTAAGACGTTCTTGTCACCTAAGCACCGATTACAGCCTGAGAACGCCCAACACGCACTTACACGAACTCGGACAGACAACAGGTGAGACACGGCACATGAGGAGGAAGACAACATAAATGAGCTTCACCGACACCCCAGATCCGACAAGAAGTGACACACGCAGCCTGCTCGGGTGCCAGTGACTCCTGGAAAACAGCCAAGGGCAGCATTTGGAGAAGCAGCACCGCAGGCCAGGAGGGTCTGGGGGCTTTAGAAGGGAGGGGCGCCCCGACCAGGTTCTGGGGGATTCAGAAGGGAGGGGCGCCCTGACCAGGTGCTGGGGGATTCAGAAGGGAGGGGCGCCCTGACCAGGTGCTGGGGGATTCAGAAGGGAGGGGCGCCCTGACCAGGTGCTGGGGGCTTTAGAAGGGAGGGGCGCCCCGACCAGGTGCTGGGGGATTCAGAAGGGAGGGGCGCCCCTACCAGGTGCTGGCGCTTCTGAAGGGAGTGGTTCCCCGATCACTTCCTGGGGGCTTCAGAGGGCAGGGGTACCCTGACCACGTGCTGGGACTTCAGACGAGAAGGCGCCCCGACCGGGTCCTGGGGGCGGCAGGACAAGCCCAGGGTTCCGTCGTCACTTGTCGCTCCCTACTCCCGAATCTCGCCCTGAAGTTGTAGCCAGTCCAGGTATTCATTTACCCATAAAATTAAGTATCTATGAGTAACACAAGTCACTAATCCACACAGATCTGAGTCCACAGATACCTCCCAGAGATGCCACCATCCCTTCTGGTAGAAGAGCAGCCCAGGAGCCCATGCTGCTAGGAAGGGAGACTGTCTCCAGCCTGACGCTGCAGAGTCCTCAACACAAAGTCTACCTTCTGGAACCATGCCGTCTCCTACAGAAGCAACTAGGGGCATGTAGGGTTTTTTAAAATCTTTTTTTTTCTTAAGACAGTCTCCCTCTGTTACCCAGGCTGGAGTGCAGTGGCTCGATCGCGGCTTGCTGCAACCTCTACCTCTCGAGTTCAAGTGATTCTTCTGCCTCGGCCTCCCGAGTAGCTGGGATTACAGGCGCCTGTCACCACGCCTGACTAGTTTTTTATATTTTTAAGTACAGATGGCATTTCACCTTGTTGGCCAGGCTGGTCTTGAACTCCTGACCTCACGAGTGATCCACTCGCTTCGACCTCCCAAACTGCTGGGAATACACTCATGAGCCACGGTGCCCGGCCCATATAGCTATTTCAATTTGACTAAAATTATATAAAATTAGAAGTTCAGTTTCTCATTTACACTTCAAGCGTTCAGTTACGCACAGACGGCCACTGACCAGAGGCTGGTAGAGATGTCACACTCCATACTGCAGAAGGATCTAGGAACGAAATGGCTCTAAGATCTTCTCGACATCTTTATGTTGAAGCTACTGAAGTTTTACTCTGATTATTATAGACATCAGCATTCTCCCACTTAAAAATGTCAGTGCTATTGCAATGATCAGATCTGTGACTTCCCAGCAGCTTTTCTCTTCCTGGACAGATAACTGTAGAGCATCTGCACTCTGCCTCCACACTAAGGGATAGTAGAAGCCTCCGTGTAAAATCAGGGGGAGAAAAAAACAATGAATCCCTAGTCCACCTCTACCCTACGATTTTGTGAAACTCCTCTTAATATGCAGAATAACTGCCAGAGTTGCAATAAAGAAGCATCCCTTGACCAGGAAGCAACAGGGAAAAAAGAGGAGGGAGATGCAAGGACCCTCCGTTCCCTCTGAGACCCCAGGCCCAGCCAGGACTGAGAAGGACAGCACAGCCCGGCAGACTTGCACGCCTGATGCGAACCATACACACGGCTTCCCTGGTCCTCCATCCCCTGCTCTGCCCTCACTGGCCACTGTGGCTCTGGGTAGAGGCAGCTCCCTGAGCCCCAACACCCACAGCCAGTCCCCTCCTTGCAGGTCTCAGCTCTGCTCTCACTGCCTCCCTGACGCTTCTCATCATCATTCACGTACCGTGTCGCTTCTACCCCACAGCCCTTGCTACCGCCCACCCCACCACGGAGCCTAACACACAGCAGGTGCCTGAGACGCCCCAATGGTCGGGCATGCCAGGGTAGGGCTTGGAGTTCCAAGGGCCTCGTCCCTCATAGCACCACAAGCGCCACGGAGGCTATGGAAGGGATCCAGGCTTCAGGCCTGCACTCAGCTTCTCCCGGCCCCCGAGGCCAAGAACCTAGCAAGGGAGCGCAGCCGGAAGCAGGATCCCAAATCCCCTTCCTGCTTCTCAAGAGGAAGGGGGCCTCGGGGCACAACCCCACGAGCGCCTTCCTCCTGCCAGGCTGCCTGTCACAGCACCGAAACCTTCACAGCAGGGAAACCCACTCCTGTGAGGAGAAAATCACCAAGTACCATAAGGAGCCACGTCCCCCGCAGCATCTGCTGAGCCCAATAAGCGACAGCAGCAGCCGGGCCCCCACTCAGCACGCACCGACTCCGAACCCGCCATGCACACCACAACGCTGACCATTTTGAAGCTCAGCTTCGACTCCTCAGGGCCCTCTTCCAGGAGAGCTCGGCATGTCTATCTTCCCTGGGCTCACAGAAAGGAGCGGGACTCGGCACCGAGTGTGCACAGAGTTAAGCTCCCACTAGCTGTGCAGACAACCTCCCTAGCCCTGGCCTGGGAAGGGGCCAAGCGCAAACAGCCATCTTTTGTCCGCACAGGTACAGAATTCAGCCAGCTCTCTCAATGGAGTCGTGACAGGCTCCTCAGTGCTCTGGGGTTCACCTCGGGCCACTGCACATTTGAAACGTGGCTGTGGACTCCTCTAGGCTGCTCAGTGTCATGGCCCATTTCATTCAGAGACTGCAGGCCCCTGCTGTGGTGTGAATATCCACGACACCCCTGCCGGCATCCTCCAAGATGCTGCTGCAGCTGCTGTGATCTGATAACAGCCATGCACAGGCATCAAAGGGAGGGCGTCTCAAGTCTCCTCCAAGAGCAGTGGCTACAGCTTTGGAAGATGTTGCAATGAATCCTGGGTGAGCCTGGCTCGGTCCGCAATCTAAGCCGGGTTGCTGGGGAGACACACTCTGTTGTCATTGACAGAGGCTGTTGGTGGCAGCTCTACCAAGACCGAGAATGGCAACTAGTCTGAGATTTACTATCCATACTTTCTATTTGATGTTTAAAAGGAAAGCATCGTGAAGTTCCAGTAGCAAGAATTTTCTATAATCTATCACATCAAGATACAGCAGAAATGGAGCTCAAATGTTCATAGGTCTATGCAGAGGAAGAGACGGGTCTATTTCAGGAAAAGTGCTTCCTGGCTTTTCAGAAAGAGTGAAATCCCTGCCAAGTAAAAGGTTGTTTATACTTTTGCTTTGGAAACAGAGGGAAAGTTCTCTCTTATTATTTGAATACATTAACTATATTTAAGTGTTCTGGTAGACTGAGTATTAAATATTCAAAAGGAAGTAATTCTGTTCGGTCTATTTCATTCTTGGAATGTAGCTTTCAAAAACTGACAAATACCTGGTCGGGCGCGGTGGCTCACGCTGTAATCCCAGCACTTTGGGAGGCCGAGGCGGGTGGATTACGAGGTCAGGAGATTGAGACCATCCTGGGTAACACGGTGAAGCCCCGTCTCTACTAAAAACGCAAAAAAAAAAAAACTAGCCTGGTGTGGTGGCAGACACCTGTGGTGCCAGCTACTCAAGAGGCTGAGGCAGGAGAATGGCGTGACCTGGGAGGTGGAGCTTGCACTGAGCCGAGATCGCACCACTGCACTCCAGCCTGGGCAACAGAGCAAGACTCCGTCTCAGAAAAGAAAAAAAAGAAAAAAGTGGCAAAAACCCATGTCTGCCCTGGCTCCAGCCATCTCCACGGAGTGGACAGAGCTTGGGAAAAGCTCACTGTGGAGGCCCAGAAGGCCGGGCCTGGCCTTTGCTCAGCAGATGAGCAAGAGGGTCAGCCACCCTAGTGAAGAAGCCCATATTTGCTATGTTATTGATGATATCCACATACATTCTATTTTGTCTCCCACACAGAACTGGGATCTATGTTTGAGCAAGCAGCTCGTCCCAACAGTCCCTCCATGCCATCATTTCCCTGACCTCCCCCAGAAGAGCCAGGCCAGGCAGTATCCCCACACGGGCACTGGGGCCCAGGAAGATCCCGGTCCTGCCCCTCTTCTCTCTCATCCCTGCAGCACCCTGGCTTGCTGTGGAAGCCCAGCAGTGCTGGCTAAACCGACATTCACCTGGGGTATTCAGGAGAAGCCTCTGTGCAGAAATCACCTGGGAAGCAGGACTGTGTGTGTGCTGGCAGGTCACGCGAATGGATTTGCAGAACTCAGTTTTCAACACAGGTGCCGCCACCAAGTCCCTCAAGCCCTTTGTGAGCCTAGAGCCACAGGGCCATTTGCGGCACTCTCACAATCTCTAACCACCCTGCACAGAGGCCCTGTTTATCCAAAGGACCATAAAATTTTCCGTGTAAACAAAGTTTACCATAATGAATTAAAAGTGAAGTCACCACTTCTATTTTCCATTAATCCATTCATTCAAACTATCACTTGAGTATGTGCATCAAATACTGTGGAATTAGGATTCAGTACATGCCTTCAAGAAATATACATCACGGAAGAAAAGGTATAGCTTGTAACTAACAGTGGTGAACAAGCAAGAAATACACATCGCAGAAGAAACGGTATAGCTTGTAACTGTAACAGTGGTGAACAGGCAAGAAATAAACATCATAGAAGGAAAGGTAGAGCTTGTAACTAACATCATAGAAGGAAAGGTGTAGCTTATAACTAACAGTGGCGAACAGGACAGAATCTCACAGGCGCATCAGGAGCCACCGAGGAAGAAGCCATGATTCACATCCACCTGAAGTAGATAAATGTTTCCTGGATAAAGTAACTTTTCTACAGCGATATCTGCTCCTTATTGTTTAATCTTGCTCGATAGGGTATTAAATTACCACTTTATGTGCTGCTTATATAAAATACATCATTGTCAGGGGAGGTTATAAAATAATACTTCACACAAGCTTGGGCTGTGAATGGTGCGAGGCAATGGGACGATGTGTTCCCGTGTTCTCAAGACGCAGAAGGGGCAAGACCCTGCTTCCCTTCTCCTCCCCACCGCCCTGTTCCCAAATGAGGGGTGGAGGCAAGGCCGCTGGGCAGTCCTAGAGCTGGCTCCAGGGCCAGGACACCACGCCCAGACTCTCTGCATCCCATGCGACAAATACAGACTGTGGGGCAATCACCAATTTACCTGGCAGTGGGGAGAGTCCTTCATCAAAAGTCTGTGCTTCCAGGAGCCAGGACAAAGCAGGAGCACACAGGAAAACTGTTCCGGGTGCTCCTGAAACCTGGGCAGAGTCACAGTCTGGCAGGAAGCACCAGTGATGCCGATGTGCCCAAGACTGGGAGGATGGCCAGATGCCTGGAGACCAGACCGGCCTGCAGGAGATGACCACTTCTCTCTGGTTCATTAGAGATAGAGAATCTGGGCTTCACTTTTGTATGTGGAGTCTCACAGTACAGAAATATCAAAAAGAGAATAGACTTCGTATACCCCAATTTTTTAAATTAAAAAAAACACATTTATTACAACTAATTCTAAATCCAAAAAAGAAAAATAAGTATAAAAATGCATGCCTCCAAAATGTAAACCACAATCTCTTTACCCACAGGAGACCCAAAATTTAGTTTACCTTTTCTTCAATATTATCTCATTTTTTTAAAGCCATTACTGAGGGGTCTCCTCACTGCCCCATGAGGAGGTTCATGGGCTCTTCAGGGCTCTTTGCTGTTTCATCGTTTTTCAAGTTTAAGGGCAGGATCATTTTCCCACACTTGCTTGTTTCCCTGATCACCAATTTTTCACAAGGACATCATTGTGCCTCAGAAAACCTAGTAACTGAACTTCATTAAAAGTGAAAACAATAAGGACATGTTGGCTGCTATGACAGCATCCTCAGTCACCGAATCTCCCTGGGGGACCAGACACCCCCCCAAGCTCCTTGTAACCCCAGCATGCAGGTATCGCTGCAGCTGACAGGACCGACCCACCCTGTGGGAGGCATGAAAGCAAAGAGAAGAGAAAGCAGGTGACTCGTTTAGGAAACTCAGGTGATCCTCTCGAGTCACGTTTCTCAGGGTGTCAGGGGAGAGCCACATGCAGGGAACCTCCTTGGCCTGGCAGGTGGCAGACTCCTGGGACCCTCCTCAGACACGTTAATCAGAGAATCTAAAGGCGGGCAGACTCTGAAAAGTATCTGTAATGGAAGGACTTACCTCTGCTGTGAGCCCACTACATGTGGGGTCACGCAGGACGCCGCTGCCAGCGTCCAGTCTCCATTTCACCCTGCTGGGAGGAACACCCATCAAGTCACAGAGCACAGTCTTCAGCGAACACCTTCCTGCGGGACCTCCACTGTCGCCCAGTCCTGCAGGAGTAGCTGCCGAGTAGGGGAAACAAGTCTGCTCCTGACCCGGCCATCTTGACCCTGGGCATAAGACCAGCACTCCTACGTCTCTGGGGAAAGGAGCGGCCCTGGGCAGGAATGCACCTGGCCCAGGGAGGCGCCAGGTGTGGAGGACCAGGCCTCTGCCTGCAGACACGTTAGCACAGCATCCTGGAGCAGAACTTCCAGCCCAGCTGAGCCTACAGATGGCTGCAGCCCTGGACAGTATCTTCACAGTGACCCGGGGGACGGGGCCAGAGCCGCTCAGCAGGGCTGCCCTGAATTTGCAACCTGA